>NC_041387.1:182037689-182074042 GCF_002162155.2 Triticum dicoccoides | reverse complement strand
GAACAGTGAGCGGTGGCGTTGCCTCTGGATGAACAAGAGCCCGTGGTGTGGAGGGCTGGATGAATAGTAGACGGTGGAGGGGTGGTTGAACAGGACCCCGTGGTGTGGAGGGCTGGATGAACAGTAGACGGTGGAGGGCTGGATGAACAGTAGACGGTGGAGGGCTGGATGAACAGTAGCCAGTGGAGTAGCGCGCGATGGAGGCTGGATGAATAGGAGCCCATGGAGGCTGGAGGAGGTCGACGGTAGCCCGTGGAGGCAGGAGGAGGTCGACGGTGGAGATGAACAGTATCCCGTGGAGTCCCGTTTTGCGGCACGCCACATCCCTCCCGATGAACAGGACCCCCGTTTCGACCGTAGCGCTCCAACACAAGTCCGTTTCGTCCGTTTTGCAGTACGTCACACCCCTCCCGATCAACAGGACCCCCGTTTCGACTGTAGGAGGTCCGTTTCCTCCGTTTTGCGGTACGCCACACCCCTCCCGATCAACAGGACCCCCATTTCGACCGTAGAAGGTCCGTTTCCTCCGTTTTGCGGTACGCCACACCCCTCCCGATCAACAGGACCCCGTTCCGAACGTAGGAGGTCCGTTTCCTCCGTTGTGCGGTACGCCAGGCCTCGTTTCCATCACCCGTTCCGTTCAAGCCCTTTCGATGAACACGACCACGCATTCCGTTCCGACCCAGCCGGTTGGCTCCCACACGTTCCGTTGCCTCCCGATAAACACGACGCATTCCGTTGCCTCCCCATGAACAGGACGCATTCCGTTGCCTCCCCATGAACACGATGACGACGCTGCTCCGTTCCGACCCAGCCATGTATGTATGCACGAGTAGGCGTTCGAGACCCTGCCCGTATGTACGTACGTGGCCGTATTTTCTTTCTTGCACCCTCGTCGCTGTACGTACATGTACATGCTACGTGCGCGCCTCTACATCGACCAGTATATATGTATGTACACGTTCGCGACTAGAATGACAACGCTACGTACGCTTCGACCAGGTGGGTCCCGACTGTCAGGCACTTCCTTGCTTGCGAAGATGTAGCGGGTGGGTCCCAGCAGTCAGGGGGGGGAATCGTTTTTTTGCCTGGACGCACTTCCTTGCGTGCGAAGATGTAGCTGGTGGGTCCCAGCAGTCAGGGGGGCGAATCGTTTTTTTGCCCGGACGCACTTCCTTGCGTGCGAAGATGTAGCTGGTGGGTCCCAGCAGTCAGGGGGGCGAATCATTTTGCCCGGACGCACTTCCTTGCGTGCGAAGGTGTAGCTGATGGGTCCCAGCAGTCAGGGGGGAAACGTTTTTTTCGTGAAATATGGTGGCCCGTCCGGTGGGTCCCCGCTGTCAGGTGGAGGAATAATTATTTTGCGCATAATAAGGAGGCACTTCCTTGCTACGGCCGTGGACCCAGCTGTCAGCCTCTCCACGTACAGTCCACGTCCGATGGAAGCCGTTCCTTGACCACGTTGACCACGTCGCGCCAAGAGAACCAGGGCGGTGGACAATGGCGAGGCCTAGGAAGGGGACGACGCGGAGCCGGGGAAGACGCGGCAGTGGATGCCCACGCGTAGAGGAGTACGAGGGTTCACTAGTTCGTTGCAGTGTGAGGCTGCCGTCGCCGCAGAATAACAGGGGGTGTGGGTGAGTTGAGGGCTGGCCTGGCCAACAGTGGGAGTAGTAGGGGGCGGTGAGGCCTCCGCCGCATCGTAGCCGGCCACGGGAGGCAGGAGCACGAGGCACGACCGACGCTGGTTTGGGCGGCTGGAGCAAGAAGACCAGAGGTTGAAGAAGCACTACGACCGTTGGATGGACATTGTACGGTCACTGGAGCTAGAATCGTGCATATTGACTAAGTTGACAAAGCCGTCCGTAGTAGGCCCACAAGTCAGCCTGCCACTATACTGGGTCCTAGCTAACAAGGGAGTATTCATTTTTTTGTGCGTAATAAGGAGACACTTCCTTGCGTACGAAGATATAGCTGGTGGGTCCAAGCTGTCAGAGCCGGCCGCGGGGAGGAGGGAGCAGGCAGTCCCGCCGGCGCTTGTTTGAGCGGCTGGAGCAGGAAGAGCAGAGATTGAAGAAGCACGACGGCCGTTGGATGGCCATCCAACAGTCACTGCTTGTGCATCAACCTTTTTTTAGGAAAGCCTCAAATCTGTGGAAAACAGCATACAACTCATTTGCCATTATTTTTAATAATTTACAGCCCATTTGCTAATTCTTAAGGTTTTTTTGGAGCCCATATTCTTTTTGTTAGCATTACAGCCCATATTGTGGCCATGGTTAAAAACTTATACGAAATTTTTCATATTTCGGTGCGGTTCGAACTGTTTTTAATCCCGAAATTTCGACTCACATTCAAACTGATTTTAAAAATAAATGTATATCAATATAAAATTCAACAAATTCTCCACGCATAAAAATTAATATAATTTAAAATCTCGAAATCTAAAAAAGATATTTGAAACTAATTGCCGGTTTGATGTGTTTTAAAAATGTATAGCCCATTTCTCATTACTGATGCGCCATTTTCTCGGCCAGCCGAATGAAAGCTCTCCTCGTCTTGAAAGATTTGCAGCCCGACAGGCCTGACAAAGCGACTTACTTGGCAAATCACAAAAAAATTGGGCTGTGGCCGTGGACCCAGCTGTTAGCCTTGACACGTACAGTACTCTCCCGATGGAATGTCGTTGACCACATTGACCACGCCACGCCGAGAGCACCAAGGCGGTGGACGACGGCGAGGCCTAGGAAGGGGACAACACGGAGCCGGGGAAGACGCGGCAATGGATGCCCACGCGGAGAGGAGTACGAGGGTTCACTGGTTCGGCTGTGGTGTGAGGCTGCCGTCGCCGCAGGGCCTGGCTAGCGGTCAGAGTAGTAGGGGGCGATGAGGCCTCAACGGCAGCACAACCGGCCACTGGAGGCAGGAGCAGGCGGTCTCCCCGACGCTGGTTTGGGCGGCTGGTGTGAGAAGAGCAGCGATTGAAGAAGCAGCATGACCGTTCGATTCAAATCCAACGGTTACTGCTGCTAGAATCGTTTGTTGACTAAGTTGACAAGCCCTGCGTACGCGTCAACATAGTAGGCTCGCAGGTCAGCCTCCCAACCGGTGCGCCCCAGATGTCAGTGGGAGAAATCAATTTTTTTTTGCATAATAAGGAGGCAGTTGATTGCGTGCGGCCAGGCCAGCGGAGGGAGTAGGGTGGGCCGGGGAAGCCTGCACGACATCATAGCGGGCCACAAGAGGAGGGAGCAAGCAGTCCCGCCGGTGCTAGTTTAGGCGGCTGGAGCAGGAAGATCAGAGATTGAAGAAGCACGGCGGCTAGAATCATGTGTTCACTGACAAAGCCTTGCGTAAACAAGTCAGCCTCGAAATCTGTGGCGTGTACAACCCATTTGGTATTATTTTTATATTTTTTACTTATTTTCTAATTCATATGGAATTTATTGCAGCCCGTTTTCCATTTTTAGAATTGCCGGCCATTTTCTGGTCAGTACCAGGGTCAAAAAATTAACTAAATATGTGGGAAATTTTTGCTGGGGAACGAAATATTCTTAATCCAAAAATTAATAGCCATACTAAAACAAATTTAAAAATAAGTTAGTACTATGTCATGTTAAATCCAATGAAATACGTATAAGATATCAGTGAAGAACAAAATTCAAAAAAAAACTAATATCCCATTTGCTCGTCTTGAAAGATTTGCAGCCCAGTAATTCAGAGAAAACAAATAGGCCTAGCTTGGGTATTCTTCAAAAAGAAATACTGGGCTACCTATTTTCCCAAAGAACTGGTGCATGAGCATTTAGCTTTATTTATTTATTTACTTATTTATGTTTAGGGGACCATGAGCATGTACCTGGGCCGGATTCATGTAAGAGCCTCCCTTCCAGTTAATTATGGGCTTCTCTATTGGGCCTTCATCAGTGGGCTGGATGTTATCAACAAGTGGAAAATGTGTTCCGTACGAAAAATAGTATGAGCTACGTACGGTACAGGGCACTAAAGGATCGAACCGTGCAACGACTTCCAAAACATTGTGTTTGTCGTTCTAACAACACATTTATATTCAACCAACAGACAAAATATACTACTGATTGTACATTGAAAACAGTAGCAGCAGCAACCAGGGCTGGGGGTGCAACAGAAGCAGTAAGCAGGCCAGAAGAGTGAAGACACAGCTCTCTCTTCCAAACTAAACATCAGCCATCATTATAAAAGGGCTACCAAAAAAGAACAAGTGTATGCATCAAACTAAATAAAGATCCTACTACACCAAGTGTACGCATCTAACTAACTGGCTTAGTTAGACGTTACTATTTATTAAGCCGTGGAGATTGGCTGACGGCTTGAACCAGATGGGTGCCCAACGGGGGAAACTCCAGCCAACAGGTCGAAGTCTGATACTTGCGACCCTCTCTCCTACTTTGGGCTGCAGAGCATGGCGGCACATATCAGGGTATGGTGCATGCAGAGACGCATGGTACCTGTGTACACACAGTTTTGCCTGATGAACGAAACCGCGCTGCCATCATGATCCTTGCCGTCGGTTATCTCCTGGTTAATCGAATAATTTAGTCCGACAAACAGAGAGCGTGTACCAAGGCTACTTACCAGCCTCCAGTCAAAAATTCTTGAAGGCCCAGAGAAGTTGGGATCCTGCTCAAAGACCTTGCAGTGACTGTGATTGTATTCCGTGAAACAACACGTCCGGTACATGCGAACAATGATCAATCTTTTGCCGTCGTCTGATCGAGCCAGGAACCACCTGCAACTGCCGTGCCGCTTTTCTTTGAAAGGTTCTGGGATTAGGAAGGGTAGGGACACCAGGCGGCCTACAACATCATATCAAGTTGGAGTCAAATAAAAAAGGGCTCTTGATTTAGTCAATCTTAAGAACATGTTATGAGCATGAATATTTTTTCAGTAAATGTTGACAGTAATATAAGCAAGCCATCATGATATCGTAGGAAAGTAACATACTGCTGTAACAGCCGTTTGTAGCGATGACTGGAGTAGGCCAGCAATACGTCCAGCCATAGAAGGAGTCGACAGCGTAAATGAAGCCCTTGTGTTCAATGGCATCAGAGAACCATGGAGGATGTATGATCCTGCGATGGACGTGCAGATTTATCCACTTTCCGCAGTGACCTGTCAGATAGGCGAGATCTCTGTTGAAGAACGCAATTAGCCTGAAATCTTTATAATTCCAAGATCTTGTGGGCACTTGACAGATTACAACCTTGAGAAAATCAAACTTGGTATCATGTTGGCTACTGTAAGATTCCGAGTATTCTGGGCCGCGGTGCCAAAGCAGTGCAGTGTTAATCAAAGGAAGGGGGGTCAATCGCCGGGTGTAGACCTCCACGAGCATCCAGCTGCCGCGACCGTCGACGAGCACCATCCAAGACGTGTTCATGCCGACCCAGTACGTACCGTTAATGTAGCTGAGGCTGACGGGGATCAGATCACAGTGAAGGGGGTTGATGCTCGCCACCCTACGATCGTTATGCTGCGTGACATGCCGTTTCTGAAGATCAGGCGGCATCATCAAGCAAGGAGCTGGCTTAAAAAGCTCTGGCCTGAGGGCTTTGAGTAAACGGTACAGCCCCGACGAGCACGCGACGAGTGGCATGGTACTGAGATTGTCCACACGCGAAACAATGAGCTTGATTACCTCTGTGGGGAGTGAATTCCAGCCACTCTTTCAGCGGACGCTGCTCGGTTCTGCCATTGTTAGTGCTTGGGTTTCAGACGAGGGGGGGAGGCGCCTTAGCGGGGATGGAAGCTTGGACGAGATTATGTGCGGACAAAGATGGAGAAGCGAGTATGTGCTGCGGGAAGTGGACAACTGATGATGACTACAACACGCCACTTGACTTACGAGACACATACCAGCAACGTAGGGTCATATCGATGCCAGACAACTTGCTTGAGTGATCAGAGTACTAGTACTCCCTACAGTACCTACTACAGTACTATGCCCTAGCTTGCTAGAGTAGAGTAGTAGAGTAGGACTCTGCTCTACTACTAGCACCGGAGGAGTAGTATATTCTAATCTAAAATAGTTACAAACTTCGATGCCCGATCATGGAATGACTACGAACCGTGCTCAAAGACCGTGTCTACGTGGTGTTTGGACTTATATGCAAAAAAATAGCAAGATGCCCGTGCATTGCACGGCACACCATCATCACCAACTCGGTTTTTTCTCTACTCCTACTCCTATAAAAGACTCAGTTGGTGATGATGGAGGCGAGGAGGCGTGTTCAGCCAGGCGTGCAGCGGACGGCGCAACACTATTCGATTTGTTATAAAAAAAGTACTTGTAGAGATAGAGACATAGGGAGGAGCACGAGGTAAGGCCTTATCTGTAAATGTGGAGAGAGGTGCGGGTATCTTTTGTAAAATTGTCATAGTTGGCTTTCTATCCGTCAGATATAGATCGGACGGTCTATATTACAAGATGGCAGTCATACCATCATCACCAACTCGGTTTTCTATAAGAGTATATATATATAGATATAGATAGATAGAGACTAGGGAGTGCTAGTAAGGACACCATCTAATGCTTCGTGTGCCACTCCTGCGCTCCATTCGGTGGCCGCAACGTCCCCTACAGCCACTCCCTCCTATGCTCCATTCGGTGGGCGCTGTTGAAATCTGGGGAGCGCACTCTCGCGACTGCTGACAGCCACGACTTCACCGACGACGACTTCTTCCCCGACCTCGGCAACCTCTTCCTCAACGACATGGGCGACAACCTCAACGCCAACGGTGCTGCTCCCGTTGCACTGTATGTGTTTCTGTCCTTCCTGTTTGAAAGCGTGGTAGAATTCATGTTTCTACTCTGTATCCTACTACTATGCTAGTACACATGATTAGTTTCATCTCTATTATAGCCGTTATGATTTATTTTGTGCTTATTCGGATTAAATCTCGTAGTAACTTGCTCACATATTCAACTGGCGCAACGTCCCCTACAGCCACTCCCGTTTCATGGACGGCCTGGTCGATGCCTCCAAGGAGCCCTTCGTCCACTGCTATGAGTGCCCGATGCCGTTTTGTGGCTCGCCGGCGGACATGGTGCATCACCTCACGGATGCGTGCAGCGGTCACTGCTGGCCCTTGGCGGAGAACATCAAGTACGACACGTGCTACCGGTTCACCATGCCGGAGTCGCTGGAGGATCACCGCCGCCTGCTAGTCTTGGAGGAGGACGGCAGCGTCTTCCTCTTGATTGTGGGCACCGGTGAGGCCCGCGAAGGCCGCCGCCCCATCTCTGTAATGTGCGTCAGGGGCGTCGCCGCTGACGCTGACACTGACACGAGGCAGATGTATGGGTGCGTGGTCAATGTTACTACCCCTCCGGGCGCGTGCGGTGAAACCGGCCTCATCGGACAGACTTGGACTCTGAGGAGCTGGGATTATCCCGCCAATGTGGACTTGGAAAACCCATGGCATCCGTTCCATCCTGTACCCGCCGAATCGGTGCACGGGGACTCCAAGGAGGTTCACCTGGACATACGCATTATCAAGTGCACTTAGAAAACATGTAGTGTGTGTGGGCGCTTATGGCCCGTGTCTTTGCCGCTTTTGATTCTGTAAGCTTGTCATTAAAGTTGAGTGGCTTTCGCCGCAGTCCTTCCTTTGAACTGGTCCTCTCAGTGAGCTGATGTAAGACACTTTGGGTTTCATTTGATAATGGAACCGGGGAGGAGCCTCCTTGTTCTTCTAAAAAAATACGCATTATCAAGTTAAATGTTGATCATTAGTCTTCGCTCAATGTAATCCGCTGTCTAAGCATGTGGAGACTTCTATGCATGATCTTGCTCTATTGGAGTATTCGCATGAATAAAAGCGTATCCATTTATGGTTTAGTCTAGAATCTTCCATGTATGAATTTTTACTACAGTACTGGTGAGGCTGGTCATAGTGGGAGTAACTGAGCAAGTAACATAGCGCATTTCAAGATAGGTTTGCTTATGTGGCATAGAGTTAATGAGGAAAAATGTGTTTGAAGTAACATAATATGTTACTGTAACATAACGCAACCCAAAGCAAAATGAGTCTATAATGTAATAAATGCTATCATCTATGATACTACTTGTATGTTACTTTGCACTATGAAGGTAGTAACAAAGACTAGTGTTATATGCATGACACTAGTCTAAGTTACTCCCCACTATGACTAGCCTGAAAGACTTACGATGAACCATTTCTTACATCTCCTCTGCCCCCTTGCAAGTCATCCTGATTTAATCCATCCGTCTAGGTGTATAAGGGCATGGTTAATATTACTTAATAGTATAGCCAACTGTTGACTATAAGAAAGTGCCATGTCATCTGTAGCCAACATGTATAACAATCGATACTCAAAAACTAATTCTTAAAGATCATTTCTTGCAAAGCACAATAAGTGTTATTTCTTCACAAGTTTTAGATGCAGGTTGAACAGTTGAACGCTTTTGTTTGCAAAAGATACCTTTTTATCTATTTCACCCGGATGTCTGTGAGCTCTAGAGATGAGATAATATCCGAAGAAACCTATCGATACCCGTTAAACATGAGATGACCCCCACATCCTTTGTCAAAATAAACAACTCCCCGATCAATGCATTTCACTCTTCGGTGCAACGCATGGGCACCTTACTACTATAGATTAGTACGACCAAAAATTGAACTAACATTATATATAGTATGATAAATACTGATGCATGTCACCTAAAATTATATCATTCAAAACTATGTTCAAATACGAATCCAACGATATAGTTTTTGTTGACATGCACTAACATTTTGTCAGTTAAATCTTCAGTCAAATTCAATAGGGGACTAATAAACCACGATCAATGTAGTACAAGTGTAGAGGGCGGCGCTGCATGGGAGTCTCACCTCTCACCCCGCTCGTGGCGCGGCAGTAAAGCCGTCATATCACAAAACCCAACCACTCCCAGTAATAAATGGCCTGGTAAAATAAACGGACAAGCAACCATCACACCCCTCCGTCTTTTTTGCATTTCATCTCTCTGCATTTACTTTCTCCGGTTCATCTCCCACACTCGATCCCTAGCTACTACTCCTAGGGCCAGTTCTTTTGGCGGCTTCCCCAGCTTTTCCCACAAGACTAGTCATAGTGGAGAGTAACAATAAGGCACCTCACTCATTTATTTGGGCTTCTAAACTACTACTCCATCCTGGTTTATTCCTCACCATTGTAATTTGTGCTAAATTTTGACCAAAGATTTAACTGATAAAATGTTACTCAAAACACTTAGGTGCGGTGCATCTAGGTGTGTAAGTCATCTTACGAAAACCAAATAATCCCAAAACACTTCGGCGCGGTGCATTAACTTCTACCCCGTTTCTTGTTTCTTGACATATCAACCAATAAGAGATAAAGAGTGTGCATGCTTTTAATGACTTGAGATATCAACCATGACATGTAGTGGTTAGTTCATTGCATGCAATACTATTAATTAGCAAATAAACATTAACGTTTCTCGTTTTCTCCTCCTCCTTGGTCAAGGTGCACAGAGAAATAACCACAGAGAAGGAAGCTAAAAGTAAACAATCAAACGAGCATTTTTGCATTTGTTTTGAATTGTTTCACAAGCTTGACTAGTGCTATTTTTCTACTTTTACAAAAACCGCATCGTAATGTTAAAACGTGCATTTGTACGTACATAAGTAATAGTAGTACTCCCTCCGTCTAGGTGTACAAGTCTTCCCTCCTTCTTGGTCACCGTGCACAACCAAAGATGACTTATTGACCTGGACGGAGGGAGTAGCACAGTCTGGAAGCATATATCGAGAGAGACGTGTAGTCCGATAGTATATAGTAAAGTTTGTGCTATATGCACGTACTTGCAAAATGCGTAATAATACACAACGTTTCCAAACTGTCCCTTTTACATACTTAATTAAGGACGCTTAAAATTCCTGAACGTTCGGGATTTATCATTTGCGTCCCAAAACTAATGAGATCGCCTTACGAAACAAAAATTATACTCCTAAAAGCCACGGCGCTCCCAGGAGCGCTTGCGGCGCGCCACGAGTGCCCTAGTGCGTGGCCGTTTCCCAGCGCGCCGACACAACGCCTCTTCCTCAGCCTCGCAACTCGCGAGGTGCTAATTGGCGGCTTGCTGGCGGGCGAGTGCGATGTCACCGGTATGGTGATCCAGCGCCAACAGGTACTCCTCCTGGCTGGAAGCGTGCACCCGGTCCACATACCGCCAAGCGTAGATGAGGCGCTTGGGCCCGACTGCACTCAGGGCGCCGACACGGGCGTCCTCCGCCACCCTCACGGCCCTCGCACGAGCCTTCTGCCAAAGAACCAATTGCTTGACTCTCTCGGACGCGACATAGATCTTCCAGAAAGCTTGTTGCACCGTGTGCTTCTCTTCCTCGGCCTTCTTCTCCGCCTCTATTTTGGCGCGCTCTGCTGGAGGCAAAGCCTCCCACAAGGCGACATCCATTTCTTTCCAAAGCTCCTCAAGGCTGGGGGGCTCAGCGGGCGGCACGACGATCTCCTCGTAGCGGGGAGCCGACGCGTCCTCCGACGCGCGTGCTGGTGAGATTGGGAACACCGACGCGTCCACCTCGACGCGTCGCGGCGAGGAGCGGAACACCGACGCGTCCTCCTCGACTAGTGGCGGCGAGGAACGGAACGGCGACGCGTCGCGTCACGGCGAGGAGCGGAACGCCGACGCGTCCTCCACGACTAGTGGCGGCGAGGAATGGAACGGCGACGCATCGCGTAGCGGCGAGGAGCGGAACGCCGACGCGTCCTCCTTGACTAGTGGCGGCGAGGAACGGAACGGCAATGCGTGACCGTCCGCGCGGTGCAGTGAGGGGCTCCTAGGGCTTGGGAGGGGAGATGCCATGGTGGTCGACATGAGAGGGAGGGGGAGGAGATAGCGATGAACGTGAACGTGATGGAGAGGAGATAGCGATGTCGTGGGAGGCGCAATATTTATAGCAAGCAATGGCACATGTACATAAGATATGGACTGAGCTGCACTGACTTAACTACAGGTCCAGTTGCATCACTGACATGTGGGCCAGTACACTCCTGGGCCCGTATGTCAGTGACCCAATGCACCTGAAGTTAAGTAAAAGCTATGTGGGCATATTTGTTAGAGTAAATTACGGGGGAGCGAAGAGGTGGAAATATTGCTGGTCACAACGGATTGGACGAGCGTGGGGGGAGGAGAGTAATGCATGCAGATTTTTTCACACGGGGTGGAGTGGTGGGACCGCTAGAGGGAGAAGGAGAGTTTGGCAGGCATATTGTTTCCACACATGGAGAGGAAAAGATTTGGAGACGAACGGGCTTCCTGCAGGTATGGGGAACGGTGCATAATAAGTCATCTTGCATGTCGGGCTAGGTATAGTCTCAAGTCATTAAAAACATACACGCCCCACACATGTTCATATTTCAAGGTGCACTAAATTATTGCATGCGATGAATAAGGCTGGCCATCATGGTGGTATCTTAGCTGGTATCATGCACACAGGAATAGCAAACATGCTGATGTGGCAAAGAATTAAAGAAGAAGGGGGGGGGGTTAGACTAACTAGTGTTCATGCATGCATTGGTAAACACATTTTTTATGAAGAACGACAACATTAGTTGAGTACTTTTGCAGACTTCAAAAACTATTCCACCGCCTATACTATCTTGCTAAGAGTAGGTGAAATTTTTGAGTCGAGCCCTTTAAACTAGAAGGGAGGTAGTGGTACTCTAATCCCAAAACACGTAGGCGCGGTGCATTAACTTCTACCTCTTTCTTGTTTCTTGACATATCAACCAATAAGAGATGAGGGTGTGCATGCTTTTAATGACGTGAGACTATCAAAAATGACATGCAGTGGTTAGTTCATTGCATGCAATACTATTTAATTAGCAAATAAACATTAATGTCTCTCGTTTCCCCCTCCTTGGTCATGGTGCACAACCTAAGATGACTTACTCACCTAGACGGAGGGAGTATCAACATTCACAATGTCAAATCAATATTTTTACACTCATTATAAAACGTAGTTCTTATACTAATTATAATCAGTATTGTAGATATTGATATTTTTAGTATAAATTTGGTCGTGGGATTTCATTGATGCCTGTCAAAGCGTGGAGGAAGCGGAGCTTAGTGCTTGCATTGCCGGTCTCTACATAGGTATTTCTCTTCATAGTCCTGTAATTTTAGAGACTGATTGCGCTTTTGTGGTAGCGTCTCTTGCATCGGGGGACTATGACAGGTGTGCTATGCATGACCTGAAGATGAAAGCGTTGAGCATCTCGAAGTTGATCAACAATCTTCAATTGTCAAAGATTAGCCGTTCGGCTAATAAGGTGGCACACTTAATCGCTAAGTATAGCTTTGACAATAGATTAGATGGTATTCTTGTAAATAACATACCGCCCTGTGTGGTGAATATTGTATCGAATGAGTGTACTGGTGTGGCTGGTTAATTAATATAAGGTGGTGTTCAAAAAAAAGTATATATTTGGTCAAACACTTTGCAAACGGTTGACGGGAGTAAAAAGGACCAGAGGGAGTATCATGCATGCGGAGTAGGCAAAAAAAATTGCTCATTTATAGGCGGCCGAAGTCTCAAAGGGCGCGACTGCGCGAGGGAGGCAAAGGTCATGGGAGGTGCGACGGTTGACGTAATTAAGTGAAGTTACATCCACGCACCGGCATGGCGTGCGAACAGGCAGAAGCTATACCGTCAGGCCTACGATATGGGTCTAGTAGACATGACATCTAGTGGGTCCCGCATAGTTCTCAAGAACTCTTTGGGGGCTTGCAGCCGTTTATCCATCGGGCAAGCCAGCAACCCCATGCCGTTCGCATGCCCTACTCGTCCCCGTCTTCTACCTCACAACAGTTTGCTCCCAGTCGTCCCGTCCTTTCACCTTAGTTCACTCCCAGTTTTTACGGGGTACAACAGTTCAACCCTCCTCCAAAATCCATGGCCTCCCAAATCTCCATGGTCGCCGCTGAGTACCAGGTTAGAGCCATCACCGGCGATCAGTTCATCGTCATCTACACACATGGATCCGCGACGGTGAAAGCATGACTTGCTCGCTTCCTACGCATGTTCAACATTTCAACGGATGAGTGGGTCGCTGGGCTAGATGTTGAGTACACCACAGTCCTGGGACGAGAGAAGGATCTAAAGGACGAAGAGAGGAAGAAGCCCGCCGTGATCCAGGTTTGCGTACATAACGTTTGCTTGGTCTACCACATATGCCATGCCGACGTTGAGTGCCAGGATTTTAAGAACTTCCTCAAGGACAAAAGAGTGAAATTCATTACTGTAGGCTTTAAGAACGACAAAGAAGTCCTGCGTCGGATAGGTCTCGTTGTAGGCCAGCCCTTCGATCTCCAGAAGGCAAGCCTGGTGTCCTCCTCTCAACCTTAAATGCTGACCCTGGCAACAGCCATGATTGATCCTTCGTACGCTAAACTGAAGAAACCTCATCACGAGTTTCATCATGCATGGGAGTCGAAGACATTAGATGAAGATCACATCCTGTACGCAGCAATGGATGCCTACCTTTGTTTAAATATCTACATGGGTTGGATGATGAAGCAGAGCCCAGTGTCCGGTTTAAGCAAAGAAGCGTCGGCGAAGAGGAAGAGAAAGAGGAAGAGGGACGAGGACGAAGTCGAGGACGTGGACTCGGACTCCGAGTAGGTGGCAGTGCCGTCGCTTATGCTGGTTCTACTGCAGTGTCAAGCTGACTAGTTGCTTAGTTTATTTTCAAGGGTGTGTTGTGCTGAGGCCCCAGCAGAACTATGTTTATGTTCTTTCTCGTTATTTGAACTGTTTAGTACGTAGAGTAGTACTAGTACTATGTCTTACTACTGTTCTTCTTGCAGTTGGTACTACTGCTCGTACCTTCGTGTTCCTACTGTACTTAATACGTTCGTACTAGTAGTATAATTTGGGCAGTCGATTTGTGAAAGAAGTTCGACAGAGCGAAGGAAGAAGACGGCAGAAGAGGTGGAAGAAGCCCTTCTAGCCATCCATGTTGCATCAAACGGCTCACATGAGTCGATTGACCCAAATTGCTCCTTCAGATTGCAGGATCCACGTGGCATTCAAGGTCTCGAAGTTAGATTCCGCGTCCGCATCCAGTTTGCAGGCTCGATGCGCGTGTGACCGGCTTCTACCGCGACAGCCACCATGTGCACCTCCTCCGCGCGGGCGGAGACGACAATGACACGCTAGTTCCTCCTAACCGGCGTGCTGGAGCACGCGCTCATCCTCCTCTTCGTACGTTGTGTGCATAGATGCGACTCCACCAGCTGCTCGCGTGCTTGGCAGCGCGGCGGCATGGTGAGGAGGGACTGCAGACAACGTGAGCGGGCGAGCCTTTGGCTTCATGGCACAGGGATGACGGCGACATGGCGGTGATGGGCGAGAAATTGTTGGCCGGAGCAGGCAGGCGCTGGCATGCGCAACGGCGGCGGCGACATATTGATTAGTGCATGTATGGGAGCTTACTTTAGTTTTATATGAGGTTGGTAAACTTAAAAGAAAACCGTACTAGTACACATAAACATTAGACTTAGGCAACGCTTTTTTTTGAAGTTAGTACCACAGCCACGATACGGAATCCTGTGCAAGCACGTGAACCGCGGCCGCGCGGTCGATCGAACGGTGCGTCACCATGCCGCGCTCGAAGGACATCCACCGAACCTTTTTGTGTGTGAGAAAACAATCCTCGAATATTACTCAACTTTTTTTTCTTGGGAAAGTTCTTGACGCTGCAATATTTCCATATATTTGAATTTAGCTCCAGTTTGTGTTTATTTGGATTAGGACGTTTTAGGTGCGCCCTAGTTTTTTTAATACTTATTTTGTGTGTGTGACTGAGAGAGAACGTGTGTATGTGTCCATATGTGTGTTGTGGCGGAAGGGCAATGTGGAGACGGTGTGTGTGTGATACAGACATAGAGAGGTGTGAATGTGCAAATGATCATGCATGAGTGAGACATAGACAGATGCCGTTACATTGTGTATACATGAGAGAACGGTCTTCTAGTTTACTTGTGTGTGTGTGTGTGTGTGAGAGAGAGAGAGAGAGAGAGAGAGAGAGGAGAATCCGTAACACAACAACCATCTCTCTTGATTCGTCCGTCCCTCGCACGATCGCATGCAACATATGCATCAAAGCGCACATTTTGACACCCTCACTCGGCCCCTGCCCACCTCAAGGCCCGCGCAATCTCTTCGTGAATACCCATTTCTCTCCTTAGGTTTGTTTTCGCTCAATATCTGACACACACACACACACACACACACACACGCGCGCGCGCGCGCACGCAGCACAACACACACACACACTCCCCCGTGCACACAATTCATCCCCATCCAAGGTTATACGGCGACCACTCTTGCTTGTGCTTCTTTGCACCCCAACATGCACAACACCTCAATATTCAAAGAGGGCATCGAGCAGATCGAAGACGGCGACCACACCGCGCTAGAGAATGCGGGGTCATTTGGAAGCAGGGTGATGTGACGACGGCTGACTGACTCCTCCCCCACCCTCTCTCTCTTGCACAAAATTACCAATCCCTCTCTCCCCCGCACAAAATTGTCAATCCCTCAACCCATGAGATCCTTCCCCTCTCGTCCATGTTTTTCCAGCTCTCTCATCAAACATGTTGTCTCTTCTCCTTCCACGTATACAGAATCACGTATATTACATGTCTCCATCTTTCTCACAGACCTAACTTCTTCCTCTCTCTTTCTCTTTCTCTATCTCTGTCTCGTTAGGTTTGTATCCTACTCTCTCGTCCACATACATACAATCTTTCCCGCCCTATCTACTCCATCTTCAAAAGCTCTCTCTGGACGTTTCATTCACACAATGGGATATGTCAAAATGTTGCTTCTATAATGGCTGATGTAGAGTTTTGGTTGTTTTTGTTGCATCCTACAAAGTAATAACTATGAAATGCATTTAGATTCTCATTTGACTGGGATTATGTGAGTTTGAGCATGTTGTGAAGTACTATAGACCTTGTATACATCTTGGGATTCGACAATGATTGTAACTATTGAATTGTATAGACCATTACATTCGAAGTCAATAGCCTAAAATATTTATTTCACAATTTCAACAAATAATTAGTTCACTACAAACTAAGAAAACAAATGTGTACTCCCTCCATTTTTATTTAAGTCCGCGTATTAGCATTGGTCAAAGTCAAGTTTTGTAAACTCTCAGAAAGCTTATAACAAAAAATATTAACATATACAATAACAAATAAATACCATTAGATTCATTATTGAATGTACTTCCACATCATATATATTTGTTATGGTAAATGTTTATATTCTTATATAAACTTGGTCAAACTTTAGGAAGTTTGACTTTGGTCAAACCTAATATGCAGAGTTTACTACTACTACTCGCTAGTTGCTTAGCCGAATCAATCAACACGCCACATGGGGAGTCCAGTGTCACAAAATTTTGAGGTCGGCGGGAAAATCTCCCGCCACCCTGATTCGACCAGTGGGAAGTTACCATCATAGCCTTCGGAACAGGCCTACGGACGACGCTTGGTAGGGGGCTGTTTTCGTAACTTCAGGTTCACCTTACCCAGCCAGCCCCACCCCGGCACCCAGAGTAGTACACCTGAATACTCCCCATTTTCTATCCCCACCGCAAAATAGACTTCTCCATGGCACCGCAGCCTTCGTGCTCCTCCCCTTTACATCGGCGCACTCATCCACCGCAGCGCATCTGCCTCATTGACGACCTCGTACGCTGCATTTGAGCCGGTCCACCGTCGTTGTCGTAGACGGAGCCTCTTCCCCGGCATCGTCTTCCACGGTCTTGGATCTGCTTCCCGAAGCCGACACCAAGTGCAGAAGTACCACCGTCGTGGACAATGAACTGACTCCCGTTGCCGACCATGACTCACAGAGGGCGCCGCGACCATCGTTCTCCTCCTCGATTGGTAATGTGTGTATTGAATCACTTAGCAGTACATGTGCAGTTCCAATTTTGTTCATACCTACCCTTCAATTTTCCTGGGTGCTATTGTTCCCGTAAAAGTAATTGGTTATAACCTCCATTGTCCAACAGAGTATCAGCTTGTAATTGTGCGTCGCTCCTGTATCGTGTTGTGCTTGGGTAGGTTTTTCATCTACAACCAGCAGTGTGGCAAATGAGGGAAAGGTTTTTAGAACTAGCAAGATGCCCATGCGTTGCACGCATCAAGATGCATTTGTATGAATAGTTTATCTTGTGGGAGAAAAGGATGAACAAGGGAAGGCCTTATTTGCAAATCTGGAGAGGGGTATGGGTATCTTTTTGCAAAATTCCCATTTGTTTCCTTCCTATCTGTCAGATATAAATCGGGCGACCTATATTGCAAGAAAAAAAAGTATAGAGAAAAAAAAGTAGACAGCAAAGGAAGTAGAGATAAATATTAAATATGAAATATTAAATAAATATAACCATAGAGAAGAGAGTAGAGATAGCAGAGACGTCGGGAAAGGATCGCACGCGCGGGAAAAAGCGGCCGGGCGTGCGCTAGTTTTGGTGCGCGGCGTCTGGCGCGCTTTATAAAATCCAACGCCCTCCCACTACTCTGTGCCTTGCCACCGCTCTGTGCCTCGCCACCGCTCTCTCCCCGCTCTTTTTAGCCTCTCCGCCGCCGCGCCACCATGCCGCCGCGTCGCCAGGAAACTTGGGGATACCGCGGCGTCCACGAGCGCCCCTCCGGCGGCTTCTCCGCCGAGATCCGGTTCTGCGGGATGCGCCTCAGCCTCGGCAATTTCGACACCGCCACCGAGGCCACCCGCGCGTACGACGCGGCGGCGTGGCGCCTCCGGTGGCCTCATAGAACATTGAACTTCCCCAACATGCCGAAGCGGGAGCGGGCACAGGAGCTCGCACCTCTGCCGCGGCTTAGCACCGATGAGGATCATCGCGACAACTGGAGGCGGGAGCACCGTCTCGGCATCAACGAGATGGACGAGGAAGCAATTGCGCTGTGGAGCCAACAGTTCCCGCAGGACATCATCAACGAGCGTGAGTTCTACGCGCAAAGGAGGGCGGAGAGGGATAAGAGGAGGATGGAGCGAGCCGCCTATCGCGAGGACAAGCGTAGGCGAAAAGCGGATGCTCAATTCAACATGAGGCTAGGATCAGCGTCGCCTTGGGAATCCGACGACGATTGGCATCTTCACGCCTACAGTCAGACATCGGAGGAGGACATCACCGAGGAGAAGTCGGACGACGAGGAGTAGTTGAATTATCTTTTGTTTATCTATCTATGCTGAAAACTATCCTCTACTCTCTAGTATCTACTTCTCGATCTCAGCACTGTAAACGCTTTTTTAAAGCGCCACGCGTTGCGATTCTGTTGGAGTTGCTCTAACATGGCAGACGAGTGCTTTAATGTTCCCCACAAGATGCGCGAGTATTACTAGTAGTATTTTTCTTGCCATGTTGAGATTTTGAAACCACGAGTGTGAACATGCAGAGGAGCAATGAAGACCAAACACGGGATATTCGAGACATCTTCAAGGAGCGTGGAAAGTTAAAGAGGAGCTGCACCGAACCTATAAAACAAGCTTTGGTAAGTAACACCCTTTCAATTACTTTCGTTTAGCCTCGTGTTCTTTGATGTGTATATGTTGTAGTTTCTGTTTCTCTTAAGCGTGGTGTTCTTCGATGTGTAATAAGAAGAGTCTTAATCGTCCTAATGCTTACATTTTTAACTTGATGTAGGAAGTGGGTGTTCTCACTGTGTAGTCTGTTTTTATATTTCTTTTCTTTTTGAATTCACTTCTCCGAGTTCTGTTTATATGGCTTCTACTAAATGGATCTAGGTTTCTCTGAGTATTGATCTAAAAAAGAAGTAACTTCATGTCAGGATGCAGTTCCTGCGAGGAGGGAAGTATGGTCAACCTCGAGATCATGTTTCCAAAATGAGGCTGGATTACACACAAGGTACCAGTTCCCTAATGATGCTGGATAAGACACAAGGTGCAAATTCCCAGATGATGCTGGATTACACACAAGCCAGGTGGAGTCGTCAGCTGTTCGTGTCGTCTTGGCATTAGTAAAGGCTGAAAGAAAGCATGCAGCAGCCCTTGAGAATGTAGCTGAGTTCCTGAAGAGGCGAAAAGAGCAATTAGATGCTCTCTTCACCCAAGCCAAAGAAGAGATGGAAGAAGCCAGAAATAAGCTAGCAGAGGCAGAGCAGGCTAGGCGTCTCCTGCTATCTAAAACTGTTGTCAATACAAAATTTCCTTCATAATAGCTAGGTTCAAATGTTTATCGAGTCAGCATGCCTATTGTGATGTCTGTGCATCTACTGATGTGGCACAAAATGTATTTTTTGGGTCATGTAATAACAACAATTACTTTCCAAACAATAACAGACGAAGCATTGGACATGGTATAGTTCACGTGCAAGCCCGACATTCCAAGTCCAACTTCCACATCAAACTCATGTTCACAGATATCTGCACATTCATACATAATGTCCACAACCATGATTCACTTCAAAGCCAAAAAAATGTGAGGAGAGTTATAAATAAAGAAAAACCTCTACTAGTTCCTGCTACCACTGCAAGCACAACAAGTCAAGACCATGCGTAAATTAATTATATTTTAGTCATTTTTGTGTTCTAAAATGCCTGTCGGCTCGCGGAAGGACGTATTGCCGGCACATGCACGGATTCAATGAAGGCAGGCGGGGTAGTCTTAAGCTGGTTGCACGCAGCGAGGAGGCGTGCTCAGCCGGGCCTGCAGCGAGTGCGGCCCTCTTAGCCGGCGCACCGGTTCAATGCCTGCACTATGAGAGGTCGCGTCCGTGTCAGAGCAATCACTCCCTCCAGTCCTTTTTTGTTTGGGTATAACAAAATCTCGTTTTCCATTCACATTTTACAAGTAAAATTCGTGGACAAACTTTGACCCAAAGTACGATGGGGACTAGTAAACCAGAATGGAGGTAGTAGTTTTTTTAATCAAAGAAGGGTTTCCCCTTCCGATTACTGAAACCAGCATCTAAACCATAGTATTTGCCCTAGAACTACCAGGTTCAACATCTCGTAACATAAACCCATACAACCATACGCCAAGGAGGTACGTAGTACTATGAATTCCATTTTCGCTCCATACCAATCATTCTAAAAACTACTTACTACTTATAATGTGCCATTTAAAATTGGAACTCTTAACCCCGCTAAAAAATGATATTTTAAACGTGGCTACTCGATCTGTGGCAACTAGCGAGCCACCACGCTCCAAGTCGTTCACCTGTGGTCCCGACCATCAACTCCTACAAAGGTGCTCCAGCACGTACCCGGTACCCACGAATGCAGCAATCGTGCACCTAGGGTTTTAGGGTTTATTTGTTAACGTCGCCTTTACGTAACACTCATGTGTGCGAGACAACGAGAGGCCGACTGCGTGCGTGCGCCTCTTCTCTTCGTATATGTACTCCACCGTTTCTCTGGTGTCCAAAAAATTATAATAACTACTAGCAATGTGCCAATGCGTTGCCACACGATCAAAGTAGATTAATACATATTCACCGATTTGATAGAAAAAAAGTCTAGTTTTGAAATACGTATATCACTAAAAATATGTTATGTTTCACTCAAAATATATTCCTTTGGCGGTTTTGATGAGATAAGGGAGGCATGTTGTTGGTTTCAAGATTAGAGAAGTGGTATATGTCTAATTTCCACTCTTACTAGCAAGATGCCCGTGCGTTGCACAGAACATCAAAATCTTGTGGGAGAAAAGGATGAACGAGGGAAGGCCTTATCTGCAAATGTGGTGAAGAGTGTGGGTAAATTGCCATATTTTCCTTCCTATCCGTCAGATATAAATCGGACGACCTACATTGCAGGATGGCAGGCCCACCATCATCACCAACTCTATTTTTTATCCCTACTCTTATAAAAAGCATTGTCGGTGATGATCGTGTGCCTGCCATCCTGCAATATAGGCCGTCCGATCTATATCTGATGGATAGGAAGGAAACTATGGCAATATTGCAAAAAGATAGCCACACCCCTCTCCACATTTGCAAATAAGGTCTTCCCTCGTTCATCCTTTTCCCCCACAAGATAAACTACTCATACAAATGCATCTTGATGTTCCGTGCAACACATGGGCATCTTGCTAGTTGTTGCAAAAAGCCCATGTGTGTGTGAGAGAGAAGGAGAGTGGAGGAGGACGGAGTGCATGTGTGACAAAGATACAAGTAGTGTGTGTGCGATAGGTATCATCTTAAAATGAGGCGATAGTGTGTGTGTGCACGATCGAGAGGGCGTGTCTCAAGAAGGGAAGAAAAAGCTACATAGATACAAGGAGCGGGAGAGAGACATGTATGCGATGGTGGAAGCATGAGTGTGCGGGTGTATAAACCTATCTAGAGGCTAGCTAGTCGATAAATGTTTGTGAGAGAAATACGAGTTGGGGTGCGAAAGCGAGAGTTTTGTGTGTGTGAGAGAGAGACGGTAGTCGGGAAGGGGAGTGGAAGCAGGAGTTGTGTGTGTGTGTCTGTGAGAGAGAGAGAGAGGAGACGGTAGTCGGGGTTGTCTGATCGGTGTCAGTCTGGGATGGAGACGAAAAGGAGACCGCAACAAATGTTGTGTCTACAGGAGAGAGAGAGAAAGAGTAATTTTAGTGGTATGAGTCATATGTAGAGACATATAGGGTGTGTGAGAGAATCCCATAGAGAGAAAGACAAAGTGAAAGACGAGTGGAGACTGTGTGTGTGGCGGTGAAAAAGAAAGCTTAGGTACCGAGTGATACCAGAGAACAGTAGAGATGTGAGAGATAATGAAAACCGTGTAATGTATAATGATAGGGAGAGTGTGACAGTTCTCAAGGGAGACGTCGAGAGACCATGTTTGCGAGGATAGGAGAAACATGAAGTGACCGTGCGAGTGAGCTGGAGAAAAGAGAGTGATGGCTACCTGAAGGAGCATGCATGCGAGAGAGATGGGCGTGAAAGGAGTGAACAAAAAAGGGATTCAAATATTTGAATTCGAGATGATGATACATGTAACCCATACTCGAACCAAAATTGATCTATCAAACATGCATACTCATATGAATTCACGCACATCTATGTTATTTAATATGTAGATATTACTGATCCATACATTTTAGTAGAACATAATTTGGTTAAAAATTTTCGAATTCAACCTTAATATTTCGAGATCGTTGTATTTGTAAATCATATTATACATATAAAGGAGCAGAATTCTTTGTTGTGCTTTTGAAAGTATATGTAAAAAAATGATGTATATAGAATGTAATTCCAATTGAAAATGGATCCCGCCTGAAAAAAATAGTAGAATACAAACGGGATTCGAATTGAGTTGGCACGGTAAACGTGCACTGTGAAAAATTTGAACGAAGCGGGGAAAGTCGCAGTAACCGCCCGAGACCAAAATCTGCGAGATGGAATCCCTGCCGCGCAAAGCCTATCTGCTGGATTTCTATAGGTTTCGATAGGGGTAGGTTTGTAATTTCACCCAAATGTGACGTAACCGCCTCTCACCCGGATTCATACACGGTGGGCGCCAAAACACAGTGTGCCCTCGGCCGAAATCGACTCCCTCCCCGATTCATATTCATACACGGTGGGCGCCAAAAACAAACTCTCGTCGGCAAATATTCGGTGTATGCGAGATTACCGTCCTATCCCCAACCGACTAATGTTGCTGTGATGTAGTAGAAATTTGAAACGGGGGCTAAGTTTGTAAATTTCCTCGCATTTGAGACAAGCGCGCCCTGAATACATGGTTCCCCCCTTCCTCTCTACCTCCCTTTTCCCCATTCGTACTCCATGGGCGCCAAAACACCCTCTCCACCCCACCCTCCTCCGTCTGCCGCCGTTCGCCACCCCATCCACCGCCGTCCTCCTCCACCATGCCGGAGCTGATACCCCGACGCCGCCGTCCATTACAAGAGATCGACCTCTCTCATCCACGCCTTCGGACCGGGATCCTTGCATCCCATCCTCTCGCTTCATCCCCGCAGTCGTCCAGCTTGCCGGCGCCGCTCCTACGAGCGTCTCGTCCACCGCACCCCACCGCCACCGTCTACCCTCCTAGATCTGGTTCCACGCCGCCGACAGCCATCGCTACCGCAGCACCGTCAAATTCTCACCAGATGCGTACACGGCACCGCACCAGAGGCGATACTCTTTCGTATCTGCTCAACTTATTTATTGTAGCAAGAAAATAGATCGCCACTGCTTTACTCTGATTTCTTGTCTTGGTTGCGAAGTTGCCTTTGTCCGGTTTGCACCTTCAGATCCGCCATGGCACGCTCAACACTATACTCCCAATGCTTATGGTTTTCCCCTTTTATATTCCACACTAGTTAAATCACAGTAGAATAAATTTCAAAATTGGGTCGGTCGATTTTTCTGAGCTTGCCGGAGTTCGCCGGTGTGATCCAAGGGGCTCGGGTGGTTGTGGGGCCTCACCGAACAAAGAAAACTCGACACGGGTGGGGGGTGGGGGTGGTAGAGGAACACAGGTGGTGGGGGTCGGTGGTCCGGCCGGCGGCCCATGCGATGTTCTCTATGGGAAGAATCAGAGACGAGGAAGAAGAAGGGTTAGGAGACGTAGGATCTTCATCCAACCGCCTGAAATGGTCGAGAGACAGCTGGGAGTTGCATTCTTAATGCGCTCTGGTTCATCATGTGTTGGCACTGCGCAACCAACATTTTATTATCCAAAATCTACTTGCTCTTCTTTACCATGTTCGATAGAGTTGTGACACAAAACGTAGGACCGACTCCAGCAGACTGTACCCATACTTCACTGGCCACACCACTAGCCCCACCACACAAGACCTGCACTCCAGCAAAAGGTATACCGATTTCATTTGCCATAGCACTAGCTGTACAACAGAAAAATCCCACTCCAGCAAAAAGTATAGCAAGTCCACCGGCCGAAGACCTATCCCAACTGCAGAGACGGCCAATTCCTGCAGATTGGAACCCCATTCCATTTATTCCCAGTTTAAAAGACAATGCTTTCAATGTTGTTAGGGACTACATGCATATATTCCCATCATGGGAAGATTATTGTGAAGACAAACACCATTTTCACATCTTCCTGTCCAACTTACGTGTAAGTGCTATTATTCATGGCTATTATTTTCCTGTTTTCTGCTGATTGAACACATCAATGATTTACATTACATTGTTGTAACTAGGCGAGGGTCAATCTGGATAGTCATGACGAGCAAAGCTTGCTTGTGCTTTTCAAGGAAGCATTGCAGCAGTATCGGTGTTACCTGAGGAAATCACACTTTGGTGGCAAATCTATAAACGAATTTCCGGTGAAGTCTCCTGTGCTAAATTTAGAAGACATTGAATGGAAAAACATTGTTATGCACTGGTCTCGTTCCTAGGATGAGGTACTGTCTATGAAATCACATGACAATTTGAACTTCTACTTTTCCGCATGTGCCTTATCGGATCTTGTTTGCAGGAAATCTGCTCGAAGAAGAATTCCGGTTTGAAAAGAACGACAGGATATCGCAAATATGCTGCCCGTTGCTTTGCTCTTGTTAGTACCTGTTTTCCTGTATCACTGTACTTGCATACATACCTGGTTCATTATGTGACAGCAGTATGCATGATAGCTTGCTTATCAATTGTTCGCTCCAAATTATCTAATCTATATGAATGGTTATATTAGTGTAGAATATATCCAATGCCAATGCTTTTTTAGCTCTGCATTGTTCTTGTAAGTACATGCTGTCCTTTATCAGTGTACTTATAATGACAGGTAGTTGTTCATGTATCATCACTCTGTAGATTATTTTCCTTTCCCCTCCATTTTCTACACATCAGATCTATATTTACTCTTACCATAAGGTTGGTACTAAAGAAGTTTAGCTGTGCATTGCTCTTGGCTGTACCTTTTGCCTATATCGCTGCACTTACATTTATAGCTACTTGGTTATGTAGCATCACTCTTCATCTTATCTTAAATATTCTCCATTTTTTTTGTATATTATCACATCTATATTTACTCTTAACAAAATGTAGAATAAAGGCAATGCTTATGAATAAGATTCTGTGGTAAACTTCTTGAATTGCCCCCCCCCCATCAGCATGGACAAGGCCTTTATAGAGCCTGTCTTCACCAATAATGTAAGTTTGTCCATCTCAAGCCTTCAAACTTTGTTGTATATATTTGGTTAGGCATGACTGCAACAGCTGTTTATTTTTGGTGTTTGCATCAAATTGCATGTTTAAAGTTTATTATGTAGTTCATAAACAAAAGTTTGTCCTTTCTCAATTTAAGTTTTCAGTTGTACAACCAAGTTCCTTATTCATACCATGTAAATTAAACTATACAGAGCAAGTGATCTTCTTTTGCACTGCATGTATGCTTCTGTTCTTCATCCGTAATCCAGTGGTGTGGTGAACCTACCCACTACAGCACAATGTCATATTCTGCAATGTCTTAACTATGAACTATGTCATATCATTCTACTACTCTCTCCGTCCGAAAATACTTGTCATTGAAATGGATGTATCTAGATGTATTTTAGTTCTAGACACATCCATTTTGATGACAAGTAATTCTGGATGGAGGGAGTATTATTTAAACCGTCTCTTTATTTGCCAATCTGAAATGGGATAAATTGACAACACACTAACCATTGATACTTATGAGTTCTTGATCTGTAATCCAGTGGTGTCGTGAAGCTGCCAACTCCTTCACAATGTCATTTTCTGCCATGTCTTGACCTGAACAATACCATATTGTGTTAATGCAATTTTAAACTGTGTCACTTTATTCGTCAGTAAGAAATGTGATGAATTGTCAGCACTGATACTTTTATGTGCAAAACCTGCCATCTGTCTGCTTGTTTATCTTTCAGAGTGAGGAAGATTTAAGTGTTGAACAAGCGCAGTCTCATCATCTTGGTCAGCTGCTTGCTCTGCAGCTCCCCAGCAGGGCTAACCTTTCTTGAACTCTATTGAAGTGCTGTCGGTTTTGTATATTATTTTGTCGGCGTGTTTATTTGCACTGGTGGCAATCTTTGATGCCCAGTGTATGTAATCTGTTGTCTGCTTGTGCTTTATTATCATAGTGGCGAACTTTGATGCCCAGTGGATGTAATATGCTGTAATTTCTTTATTGTATAGTCTAGGTTTTTTCTTATTCACGATGCTGCAGTTATTTTACTGTATATTTATCCTGTCTTCGCAGTAAACCGGCCAAACCGTAAAATTATGGTACATAATCAGGCCATCATGCAATCACGATGTAGGTTGGGCCTGAAATGTGTCGAACAGCTAATGGGCCGGCAGCAGCCCGAAATGAACCCCGGCCCATGATTGTGCGAATAAAATCACGAGCTTTTAACATGCCAAAATTGTCTCGGTCCTTGTTTGTCCCAATCAGATATCGGCTGCGAGCAGGCCGGATGCAAACCGGGCCGTAGTTAGGCCCAACTATATGACGGGCATTTAACAGTCCGAAATTAATATAGGGCCAAAATGTTAAACGGGTCCTTAAGAGGCCAAAACTAATGTCAGGCCGAATTACTAAGTGGGCCTCTAGCAAGTGGGCCCAAAAGCATAGTGTCCAGTTGACAGGCCGAATCTGATATGGGCCATAATTGAGCCCATAGCCTCTTAAAGGGCCGTACCTGATCTGGGCCGTAATTTGGCCCAGAATGTGGTAGGCTTTTAATGGGCCGGATCTCATATGGGCCACTATTAGGCTCGGAACGTGGCAGGCCATTAATAGACCAGATCAAATATGGACCGACATTTGGCCCAAAACATGGCAGTCAGTTAATGGGCCGGCCTACTAGGGTCCTCAAATTCTTGTGGGCCTACAACTGGGCCGGTCCATTAATGTCGGTGAAATCTCGTGGGCCTTTAGCCGGGCCGGCCCATTATGATCCGCAAGAATCTTGTGGGCCTTTACCTGGGCCGGCCCATTATGGCAAACAAAAATCTTGTGGGCCTTTACCTGGGCCGGCCCATTATGGCCCGCAAAATCTTGTGGGCCGTTAGCTGGGCCAGCCCATTATGGTCCGCAAAATCTCGTGGGCCTTTAGCTGGGCCGGCCCCTTATGGTCCGCAAAATCTTGTGGGCCTTTAGTTGGGCCGGCCCATTTAAACTTGATGGGCTGTGCCACGTGTCGACGTATCATAGGCGCCTTCTGTCCAATGAGTGGATGACATCTGTCCCAACGATGAGCCGACACGTGTTTCCTCCAGCCAATGATGATTTTACACGTGGAAAATCCCCATTGGTCAGGGCTGTTAACGGGTTATCGAATCCAAAACCCGACCCGATAGCTTAACGGCGTTCCGTTATGGTGGATGCCACGTGTCGGTCACCCTTGACGAAAGCACTTCTGTGACGCGCGATTTATCGTCATGGAAGTGGACACTTCCGTGATGATAATTTTGGTAATGTCATGGAACACTTCTACGACAGCACAAGTATGACTATCTTGATTCTGTCATAAATTTGTCATGGATGTACATGCATGACAAAAAAGGCGACCTACTGTGACAAACACGTATCATCATGGAAGTGTATTTTTTTGTAGTGCGTGTAGTGGCGGTTTGGATCTGTTTGTCGTCGTCGCCATCTTCCCCGTGCTCCTTTGGCCTCCACCTCCCTATGAGCTTCCCCCTGTGCCCTCCCCTTCGTTTGCACCCGAGTTTATGCGTGCGAGCACGCGTCCGCGGCACCGGACACGCGTCCGCGGCGGTGACAGCGCGACAACTCCTCCCCCGCCTATAAATGGCCACCCCCGAGGCCGTCTGAGCACCCCAGTTGCCTCACCTCACTTCCAGCTCCCTCCTAACCCACTCGCCTGAGCTCCAGGAGCTCTCTGTGCCCCCCATCGCCACCATGGCTGCCGTCTCTGTCAAGCTCAATTCCGGCAAGCGGAGCTCCCTCCCTCCTCCATTCCACCCCAGAGACCTCCCCTCAACCCACCAAGTCTCCCCCTCCCCTCAACTAGTCGCCAGAGTAGCTGGGGCCGTCGTCCCCAAGATCGACCGAGCCGCCGTCCGCCATGGTCCATGGTGCTCTTGCTCCCGCCCTCTTCGAGGCCCGTTTAATGCGGGGATGGGCGCGCCTCCGTCTCCTGATCGTTTCGATGGGTCGGGCGCCGCCAGAGGTGGCTGGAGTCGGCCGAGCTCGTCGCCGGAGCGCTCGGCCCTGCCTCTGCCGTAGCTCGCCGTCGGGAGAAGGAGAGAGGAAAAAGAGAAGAGAGGAGAGAGAGAAGTGGATAAGGTGGGACCCGCGTGTTAGCCTCCCAGCCGCCGGCCCCGCGTTGACCCAGGTACGCTGACGTGGATAAGTGGAGGCGTAATCCACTGATTACGTCTTCGCTTTCGGAAAGTGTATTTCTCTATTACGTATTCTTTTTTTCTGTTCAGGCCCTGTTTGAAAATATTTTCATTATAGATGGGTCCCTCGCAGAAAACAGTCCATAACTTTTTAACCGTGGCTCCAAATGAGGTGATTCCAAAGCCTACTTCTTCGTTTCGTCAAGCCCATTCTGTTGGTCATGCTTTCACTATGGTTTGACACTGTGAAAATGACCATTATGCCCTTGCCCTTATTCAGCCCCCTCCGAGAGAGTACATTTTCTGGTGATTCATTCCGCGGGTTTCTCGCACTTTCTCCCGGTGATTTCTTCCACCCCAGGTAGGCCACAATACCCACTTGCATGATAGTCATGCAGTAGCCATGGTTTTCAACTTGAATCTTTATTAAATGTTTGCTTGTTGAAAAGATGGTTATCGTTGTTCCGGTGATATTAGATTTGCATGTTCACTTTTGTGCTATGTTGTCGTGTACTCTGTTATCATGTTCTACCTGCTAGTATTTCCTTTCATATGTTTATACTTGCTAGTAGTACATGTTGATGTACTAGTGATGCTCATGCTAGTCAGTATGCCATGCTCAGTGGATATGATTCATTGTTGATATGG
This sequence comes from Triticum dicoccoides, assembly GCF_002162155.2. NCBI lineage: Eukaryota > Viridiplantae > Streptophyta > Magnoliopsida > Poales > Poaceae > Triticum > Triticum dicoccoides. Next base: position 182,045,030 of record NC_041387.1, on the reverse strand, counting down.
TGGATAGTTATGTGATACCGTCATGATTATGTTGTATCATGTTCATGCATTGTAATTGGCATCATGTTATTTTATCATGGCTCAACATATTTGCAAGTTTAACCAGATTAAATTGAACTTGAACAACTGTTGGCTAAGTCATGGTGCCGTTGAATCGAGCTGACCATTGCAACCACGCTTGCCGGTATGGGACGACCCTAACTGGGTCTATTGTTATGCCTCTCGCCGGTGCCTCCAACGAGGGAAGGTTATGGGCGCGCGCTACCCTGATCAGGTAGGCGGACATAACCTTGTGTGCCCGTTGATGAGTTTATGGATCTGGGTCCCAGAGTGGATCATGGTCACGACGGTGGTCGTTGTGTCTTGTGGTAGACACGGGGCCACCCATGACTTAGCCCAAAGGGGAGTTAGTCGGAGTGTCCGGGAGAGTGTCATGGCAGTAGGACTGTTTTGTCGGAACACTGTTGGTCCACCCGAATGGGAGTGCGAGGCCATGGGTTCCGTAGTGTGGGTACAATGTACTAACCTCTACAGAGTGTATATTAAATCTATCGATAGCCGCGCCCGCGGATAAGGGCCCACTCGGAAGTAGGGTACACCATGAGTCAACAGTAATAAGAATAACTTGATTAATGACAACTCAGGGTTGTGATCGCTGTAAGGATCACGAGCCATTTATTGGTCAGGTTGTGATCATCGTAAGGATCACGGGCCATTTATTGGTCGGGTTGTGATCGCTGTAAGGATCACATGCCATTTATTGGTCGTGGTTGTGATCGCCGTAAGGATCACAGTGGTATCAAGGATACCGAGTCATTGTATATTCGTGATGTTGTACGAGAATCGTGGGTAAAGATCAAGCTCCTTGTGGTCATTTAATGATTACTACAGTATTGTTTATACCAAGCTTGATTTGATCCTGAGATGATCATGTGATGTCCGAGGTTGGTAAGTGATGCATGTGTGGGTTATGAGTTAGTCCGAGCAGAATCAGTGGTGCATATAGTGTCATCATTTTGCATGCTAGTATTGTCGGATTAATATGTTCATGTTGTTCTAGCCATATCATGTTCATGTTGATGCCATGTTGCTATGATGATATCATGTTAATTTCTGCTTAACCTATAATTGCCATGTTGTTGTTTGTCTTGAATGCTTCTGGTTATTATGAGCTTGCAAGTACATTCAATGTACTGACCTGACATGTCATGCCAGTTTGCAGGTCATTCCAGATTTGATTGCTTGTTTGTCGTGGAGTCCTTGTTTGCGAGCTAGGATAAGCGTTCCGGCCAGAGTCCCTGCGGAGTGGAGTTCACCACCATCGTCGATGTTTCACTGCTAGAGTTCTTCCGCTGCATCGTGTTGTTCTACTGCTTGCATAGAGTAACAGTGGCAGGCGTAGTGTCACCGTGCCGATATAACCCTTGTACCCAAATAGATTGTAATAAAGAGCTGGTTTGTTCTATTCTAAGCAGTGCCGTATTCCAGAAGACTTCATCTCGATCTCTGGGCTGGAATATAGGGCGTTCCGGTTTTCTCTGAGTCGGGGTGCCACATCACAATAGCTTATTTTAATGCATAAGGGAATTATCTTTTTTTGTATCAGGTAAATAGTTCCTTTCTCACCCATTTGTTCAGACCAAGATCAAGAGATAGGGTGCTGACTGGGGGGAAATGACAGGCGAAGCCATGACCAAGTGCTGGGGAGGTGTCCAGCGTCTTGGGAGGATATATGTAACAGCCTGGATTTTGGCTCTTTTCTTTTTCTTTTGATTTATTTGGTTTTTGCTCTGTTTTTCTTTTTGGAGTGGTTTCTGTGGCCTTGTCACCTGGGAAATCATCCTCAGTTCCCCTCCCAAGTGGCTCATCATTCTCAAAACTTTGCCAAGATCATGTCACTTCACTCCTTGACCAAACCCTAAAATTATTTTCTAGGGAATATTCCTTTTTCTATTAAAGGAATAACCCTATCTGCCCTAGGTTGTTAAGCAACCTATATTTCTGTCCATCCAAAAATCCCCAAATAATTCTCATAATTCCTTTGGGTCATATATAGCTCAAATACGCCCAAAAATTTCCATGGCCAGTTCAAAAATAATTCCCCAATAATTATTCTTCCTTTCTGCCCTAAATGGCACTTTGTGAAGGAAGTGTCATTTATATTTCTCCTAGTGGCTCCCAACCTTTTTGGGAATGATTATATGTCCAAATAATTGTCTCATGCACAAGTTCAAATTTATTTGCCTATCCAATCTTCCTCAGTGAATTTTCAAAGTTTCTGTCCGACAGAAGGCTTTGTGAAGGAAGTACTAGCTAGGAGTATCAAAATGAGTTGAACTTTTGCACACTCTTTAATGTGCTCATATTAACCCCCTCCACCGAATTGCAGCCTCATCCAATCATCTATGTGAGCACAGGAGCAAATCTTTGATTCTGGAAATCTTTTCAGGTTGTGAAGCAAGTGTATTTTGTATTGCTTCAAAAATCTTGATGAATTACCAGATCATTCTTATACATATAAAACTTCTCTCCACCCAATTTGGCATCATTTCATTGATCCATTTGATCACCAAAATTATTCCATGTTTCTGGACAGAAATGATGTTTGTGAAGCAAGTGCTATTTTGGCTTGTCCATTTGGCATGAGCTTTTTACAGCATCTCCATATGTCCAAATAATCAAGCTTTGCCAAATATTAGCCCAAGTTGCTACCCCATGTGAGAGCATCACCATGATCTTCATTTCTGGACCAAAAATACAGTTATGAAGCAACTATATTAATTCTTGGTCCTTTTCTCCTCAAAACCTCCAGGACTGTAGTCTTTCGATGGATAAACCTCCTAGACAAACTTTTTACCACGTTACCAAGCTGGTGTCACCACAACAAGTTACAAACACCTTCTTACCGATTTACTTTGGAGCTAAGTGCAAATCACTTCTTTGCCCCTGGAACGATTTGTTTCCTCATTTATACTAAGGTCACTAGGGTCATTCCACTAGACATGGTCGTCCATGCCAAAACCAGCCATTTGTTCCAGTGCTGGTGGTGATCACGTGGATGTCATGCAAATCGCATGCTCTGGCTTCTTCCCGCCACTGTGCTCGTCTCCTCCTTCCTCGTCTCGACCTCCATTCATGTCCTGGAGCTCGCCCGTGATCGACAACATCGCCCTGGGTCGCTGCTTTGTCATTGTTCGCCTTAAATGCGCCGCTAGCGCCATGCCCGTGCCGCGTCTAGCCTCTGCCCGCCATTAAAGCCCGGTCAGGAGCTCGCTCGTGAGCTCTAGAGCTCTCCTCGCGCCTATATAAGGACCCCCGAACTCCTTCGCAGCTCATCCATCCCTCCCACGCCTCTCCCGACCCCCGGAGCCCTCGGCTCCCTCCGCTTTTCACCGGAGTTCGCCTCGATCGCCGCGGTTCCTCCTTAGTTCCGGCGAGCTCGAGCCTCCTCTCCCCCTCCCAAGTTGTCCATGAGGTCCCCCACACTCTCCCGAGTCGCCACACCCGATTAGCCCTCGCTGGAGCACTCTGCTTCACCGAGTACCACCTCCACCCGTGTCGCCTCTGTCCTCCTCCTGGCGCTGCCCCTCCCCGCCTCCCTAGTCCTCCCCGGCGCCGGCCGACCCTCTGAATGGGTGTGGCAGGCCGCGCCGCACCTGCCGAGGCTTGGAGCCTCGCTAGAGACGACCCTAGCGCTAGAAGCCATCACCGACCGCTCGCCTCTGCCTCCTCCAGTCGCCGCCTCCCCTCCCCTCCCCGGTGGCAGCTCTGCCCGGGAGCGGGTGCAGTTCGGCCGCCCGCACCCGCCGGTGGCCTCGCCCTGGCCGGAGACGGCCTGAGCTGGCCGGGCCCCGACGCCCTTCTCCTCTGCTCCCTCCCCTGTTCAACGCGAGGAACAGGGCGAGGGGAGGAAGACGATGCCCGATGCCAGCCTGGCCCCTGCCTGCGGGCCCCGCGACTCCCTCAGCCCCACCGGTCAGCCTAACAGGCGTTGACCCGCCCTGCCCACGTGGATAAGTGACGGGCTCCACCCCGTGGGGCCCGCACGCGCCCGGCCCCGCCACTATTCGAGTGGATAAAGTGAAAGCGTATTTCCCTGATTACGCTTTCAGTTTTTCTGTCCAGGCCCCTGTTTGAAGATATTTTTCTTGCAGATAGGTCCCTGGCAGAAAACACCTCATAACTTTTTGCCCGTAACTCCAAATGAGGTGATTCCAAAGCCCACTTCCTTGTTTCATCGAGCCTGTTCTGTTGGAAACACTTTCACCATGTTTTGACATTCTGAAAATGACCATTTTCCCCCTGCCCCTATTCATCTCCTCCGAGAGAGAACGATTTCTGGCGATTCGTTCTGCGAGTTTCTCGCACTTTCTCCCGGTGATTTTTCCACCCCAGGCAAGCCACACCCTCCATTTGCATGATTGCAATGAAGTGACATGGTTTAACTTATTTGAACTTGTTTAAAACATTGCTTTAGCAACATGACTCTATGCATGTCATTTTCTCGGAGTATTATTTTGATCTTGTTGATGCCATGCTATTGTTTGGATTACTAGGAATTATGTTTGTAGTTGATGAGTATCATGTTGTCATTGGAGTATTAGTGGTTGATATTAAGATTGTTTCACGATGATATCTGTTAGAATATTTTGGAGTATTACTTTGGATGTCATGCTACCTTTGGATTATTAGTGGTTAGTATGATTATTTTCATGATTCTAGTTGATGTTCTGTTGCTTGGAGTATTATTTTAGGAGATGGTGTTTACATGTGGATCTTAGCTGGATAGCCTTATTCTAGTTATTGGAGTAGTAGGATTATTGTTTCGGATTCATCATGATAGTAGTGTTATACTATCCTCGGAGTATTTTGGTATGATGATATTATGCCTGGATTATTTGTTGGATATTGCTATGACTTGGATTATAGCTTGATAGTTGATATCGAAGTATTGGTGATCACATTTATATTTTTGGGGTTAAATTCTGTCATTAAGTTTGTCAGGTGCCGCCGAACCGGGTGACGAGGACATGTATTAGGGGTAGGGTAACAGGCCTGACCTAAAGACCCTACCCATGGACACCATACACTTTGTACTGGGCCCCTGGGCCAGATCGCCGTCCAGACGTACCGCAGCTTCAAAGTCACTCGGACGGCAACAACCACTCGGAGAACAACACTCCACTCGACGAGCTCATTCCACTCGGACAAGCAGCATACTATCCACTCGACCAAGCAACATACCATCCACTCGGATGACGGTTCACCACTTGACCGTACGACTCACTCGGATATACAAAGACCAGCAGGCAGCAAGGCAGTCGTCATCTTTCTAATAGTGAGGGCTTAATAGCGGGCGGGCATTATGGCATTCATACCCCACTTTGTAACATAGGAGGTGAGGGGGTGGCGCACTCTATATAAGCCACCCCCCACCACTAGACTTGGGGGGGTCTTTTCTTCCACCTCTCTCTCTTTTCACCATTAGTCTCAGGACTTAGCTCAGGCATGGGGATCCGTTCCTCTCTCTCACACACATATTGTAATCTCCGGATATATACTCAGATAAAACAAAGCCTCTCCGGAGCACGAGACGTAGGGTTGTTATCTCCACCGTGAGAGGCCCGAACTCGCTAAAACCACCGTGCCACCCATATGCATCTCGGTAGATCATGCTCCGTTCTCCTACCCCTCTCTTACTGTCAGACTTAAAACCACGACAGTTGGCGCCCACCGTGGGGCATGGCGTCTATCGAGCCATGATGCAGATGGTTATTTCTTCTACCACCAACGGCACATCGGTTCCGGCTGGTGCCCTCTATTTGGTTTGATCTTCATCTTCTAATACCTTTTCTATATTGTTCATTTGCGCAACGAGCAAAGCATCGCAAACACGTACATCCATCCAAGCACGTACAAGGAGAACTATCGGCCTTCAGGTTGGCTGGCCTCCCATCCGCATGAGCTAATCGCTTGAATCGGCGCGAAAGCAAGAAACCGACTGCGCCTCCACGGACGACCACCGACGCCATCCCCACGTCATCGCCTTCGACCTTGTCACAGCCGACTGCGCTTCCACGCGCGGTCGTCGTCGTCTCCAACCTCAACACAACTGACTGCGCCTCCACGGACGACCTCCGGCGCCATCCGCCCCGTTGTCGTCCCCGACCTCGGCACCACCGACTGCGCCTCCGTGCGCAGCCACCAGCGGCGTCCGCGTCATCATCGTCTCCAACCCCGTCGTTGAGCCACACACACTTCCGTCGTCGCCGTTCACCTCGCCATCAACTCCGGCCTCGTGTTCTCGGCTGCTCGCCGGCAACCTCTGCGGTGGCGGTACGGGCAGGCAACGCTCCTGCCTCCGGTGCCAGTCGTCTGCGACGGTCTCGATGGTGGAGGCGCGCTACAGCGGCGTCGGCCGTTGCCTACCTCCGGTGCTAGTCGTCTGCGACGGTCTTGATGGTGGAGGCGCGTTGCGGCAGCGACGGCCATTTGGGATTGAAGGAATAAATGGCTGGTAAGTGCTTGCATAACGTGGGCCATCTAATCGAGCATTAACTGCATGCAGGGAAAACGGAATCAGAAGGATATCTCCGGATCTCCCACACGTACGCGGCTTCACCAGCAATCATTAAATGCACGCCTATAAACGTCGGTCTCATAATTCCACCAAGGATTGACCGCTTCGTTAAGGTAATCGCCTTATTAACCGGCCAATTGATGGGGATTATTAATCGCCTTATTAACCGCCAAGGATATCTAATCGCTTCCAACAACCCATCGGTTCCGCACCAGTAAATTCATGCATGCATGCATGTATAACCGTCCGTCCTTCAACTCCGCGGCCGTACTTGCTAGTACTAACTTGCAGGGTCACCCGATGGTTTTTTCAGTCGGATGGTAGAGTTCAGTCAAAAAAAAGCCACTCGGACACAGACTTAAGTTTACTCGGCCATGAACCCGAGTTCACTCGGACGGATTCCTCGTCCAGTACCTGAGCGCAAGTTAGAGGACAAGACGCGTCATCACTCCGCGGCACGCGTCTACATCATCCGGACGCTCCGCGCGTCGCCGCTCTGCGGGACGCGTCTACGTCACTCGGACGCCTCGCTCATCGCCACTGCGCGGCACGCGCCTCTACTTCACCAGGACGCCCCGCGCATCATCACTCCGGACCACGCGTCTACATCATCCGGACGCTCCGCGCGTCGCCACTCTGTGGGACGCGTCTACGTCGCTCGGATGCCTCGCTCGTCGCCACTGCGCGGCACGCGCCTCTACTTCACCAGGACACCCCGCGCATCGTCACTCCGGGCCACGCGTCTACATCATCCGGACGCT
>NC_041387.1:182034091-182035635 GCF_002162155.2 Triticum dicoccoides | reverse complement strand
TCATAACCACTCGGCCGCCCCGTGCGTCGCCACAGGTTGGTCACCTCATAACCACTCGACCGCCCCGCGCGTCACCACTCAGGTTGGTCGCCTCATAACCACTCGGCCGTCCCGTGCGTCGCCACTCGGTTGGTCACCTCATCACCACTCGGCCGTCCCGTGCATCGCCACTCGGTTGGTCACCTCATCACCACTCCGCCGCCCCGCGCGCCTTCAGACAGCTAAGTCACTTTACATTCTGTTATTTTCGTCTTCCCGAGTATTCCATAATTCACACATCACGTTCACTCGGAGGCCACGCCACCAAGTGTACCTCTACGCTCGGTTGCTTATTTTCACATACTTGCTTAGTACTGGTTATGTGACTCCCAAGTCCAACTTCCATTTTTTCGCATACATCATTTACGAACACTAGGTATCGTTCTTCATTTCGAGTTTGCATCGGTCCTCCTGGGCTGCAACTCAGTCGAAACACTACACTTCCGTTTTATTTGAGCTAGTATCCCAATGAGTTCAGTCGGATCCACCGCTTCGACAAGTTCAAACGGATCCTTTGGTCTTTCAGACTCTTGCTGGTTAACCAGCAAGCCCCTTGCACTCCCAGCGGGTGTCTATGGGTGTTATTCACACAAATCATTTCAGCACACATCAAATTTCCTCAAGAAATTATTGTGTTGACTTGTGCCATTTTTTACACAAGTTACGCGATCACTCGACAGCCTTACGCGCCAACTTCATCGCTGCTCGGACTCGGTCACCATACTAATCCTAGCGCACCACAACACTGACCTTGTCCCTCTGTTGACTTCAAACACGTCCGACCAACCCCTCTATGAAATTCTCTTCATTGTATCAATGATATAGACCTCGTCGGGCATGAGACAGATAAGTCCCTTTCATAATTAAACTTCACACTTCACTCTTTTGCGAGTTTGCCTCTTTCGAGCATCACTCGGAAGCTTCTCCTTATCTTTACCCAAATCCGACTCGATGAATTGCAAATCATCCATTCAAGACTATATTTCTCATATTCTGGCATGTTCGTTGTCGAAGCCTGTAGTATGCTCGGGGGCTACGCCGCACTCGGGGGCTGCACCTCATTTGAAATGACACTCGCCTGAGTGGTCGAGTACTTCATCACCAGTTAGATCCTTCACTTCAACAAGTGCATTCGACCCACCACCTTGACAAGTTTTATAATCACCCAAACGCTTTGCGCGCCATCTTCATTCCTACTCAGACTCAGTTGTCACGCCGGTCTTGTTGCGTCGCAACCACACTACATCAACCTCGTCGCTACATTAACTTCGAAAGCATCTGGCTAAATCCTTCGAAGACAATTTCATCCACTTGGCTGGACACGTAGTCCTTCACTCGGCCACCTCACGTATCTTCACTCGGCCGTCCCGCACGTCGCCACTCGGTTGCGCACGTCTTCACCGCTTGGTCGCTCCGCGCGTCGCCTCTCGGTTGTGCATGCCTTCACCACATAGCCGCCCCGCGCGTCACCCGTTGGCTGGACACGTAATCCTTCACTCGGCCAC
>NC_041387.1:181970202-182033566 GCF_002162155.2 Triticum dicoccoides | reverse complement strand
GTCGCCTCTCGGTTGTGCATGCCTTCACCACACAGCCGCCCCGCGCGTCACCCGTTGGCTGGACACGTAATCCTTCACTCGGCCACCTCGTGTATCTTCACTCGGCCGTCCCGCACATCGCCACTTGGTTGTGCACGTCTTCACCACTTGGCCGCTCCACGCGTCGTCTCTCGGTTGTACATGCCTTCGCCACTCGGCCGCCCCGCGTGTTGCCACTCGGTTGTGCATGTCTTCACCACTCGACCGCCCCGCGCGTCGTCACTCGGTTGTACATGCCTTCGCCACTCGGCTGCCCCGCGTGTTGCCACTCGGTTGTGCATGTCTTCACCACTCGACCGCCCCGCGCGTCGTCACTCGGTTGTACACATCATCGCCCCTTAACCACCTCACGCGTCACCGTCAGTTGGATGTGTCGTTACCTCTACACCCCCAACATGGGAACGGCTAAGTTACTCATATGATCAAACCTCATATCACATTCTGTAGCAAGCTTGCCTCTTTCGAGCATCACTCGGGGGCTACGCGTAGCCGTCGGCCATGCCGCCCTCGGAGGTTACGCCTATTCAATCAACCCCTTGATCACATCAGGAATATCTTTCTGACCATACTTGCCCGGTCTGCCGAAAATCTATAAGGGTAGTACTGTCCACTTGGACGATCGCCCAAATCATTACCTAAAGTCATCTTCAAGACTGCAAAAGGGTGAAAACAACGCTCCTCTACGGATAACTTGGCCCTATCCTAGGTTCCAAGGCGTCAGTTTCACAAACTTGGACTCAGAGATGGCACGTGATGGTGTTCCCCCGGGATAATGAGTGGCCTCTCCCCGGAGAGTCAGCCTACACACTAGCCTCGTCACTCGGGTTTCATGGCGCGTCCATGTCAGACCACTAGCCTATCTCCTCCGGGAGACATACAAGTGCCACTAAGTCTTACCTTGCAGTCAACATACCTCGATCAGTCGAGAAGCACGTCCACTCGGACAAATACCCCTTTCATGCAAAAGGGTGAAAATGAAGCTCCTCTGCGGATACAATGAGTGTCCAGCTTTTTCTACAGTCAGGAGTTTCCAAGCCGAATTCATTCACCGTGCCGAGAGCGCGAAGATTCACCTGCTTGACCGAGTTTCAGGCTGAATTTATTCCGTGTCAAGTGCAAGAAGATCATTCCGACCGACTCAGCTCCAGGTTGAGCTTATTTACCATGTCAAGCACCTGAAGATGCATCCGATTGACTCAATTTCAGACTAAAAGATATTTACCGTGTGGACTGCGTGGAGGTTTACCAGGAGACTTAAACCCTCTGCCCGACTCATCTAGTCCGACAGAGGCTCAGGGACTACACCCAGCGGGTGCACTCAGCGTGCCCCCACTGGAAGAGAACTCAGAAAGAAACATTTTGCTCAATGCAAAACCAGCTCCAGAATTACTCGACCTCCGAGTCAGAGAAGAACAAGTTCGATCAGTACCATCTAAGAAGAGTTTTAGTTCTCTCAGACCCCCGCCGACTGCTTGCAGCCGACGGTGGTCTCGGGGACTACACCCAGTGGGTGCACTCAGCGTGCCCCCACTGGAGTAATCTCCACTCGGTACGGCCTGACCAGTCCGAGTGATGAACACAACAACAAAAAATACAGGCTCTAAGACTCCCGCCGACTGCCCGCAGTTGACGGCAGTCTTGGGGACTACACCCAGTGGGTGCACTCAGCGTGCCCCCACTGGAATGGTATCCACTCGGAACGGTCCGCCCGGTCCGAGTGACGGCCAAACAAAAAAAAAGAGACACGTTCCAGGCGTGAAGAAATTCCAAGTAATCAGTTACTCGATGCAGGACCAGCTCCAAATCACTCCAAAAAAATTGCTATAAGATGAGTTCAACGCTCCTCCGTGGACCCGATTGAGCTCATTTCACTCGCACACCGTGCATTCTGGAATCCGTCAAGGCAACACGCGGAGATAAGACCACCGGGTGACTAGAGGAAGTTCATAAGTGCCTCCGTAGCACTCGATTCATCTGGGAATTCACCTCAACTCGATCCGCTCAACCTCGACCGATTCGGGGGCTAATGACGAGGACATGTATTAGGGGTAGGGTAACAGGCCTGACCTAAAGACCCTACCCATGGACACCATACACTTTGTACTGGGCCCCTGGGCCAGATCGCCGTCCAGACGTACCGTAGCTTCAAAGTCACTCGGACGGCAACAACCACTCGGAGAACAGCACTCCACTCGACGAGCTCATTCCACTCGGACAAGCAGCATACTATCCACTCGACCAAGCAACATACCATCCACTCGGATGACGGTTCACCACTTGACCGTACGACTCACTCGGATATACGAAGACCAGCAGACAGCAAGGCAGTCGGCATCTTTCTAATAGTGAGGGCTTAATAGCGGGCGAGCATTATGGCATTCATACCCCACTTTGTAACATAGGAGGTGAGGGGGTGGCGCACTCTATATAAGCCACCCCCCACCACTAGACTTGGGGGGGGTCTTTTCTTCCACCTCTCTCTCTTTTCACCATTAGTCTCAGGACTTAGCTCAGGCATGGGGATCTGTTCCTCTCTCTCACACACATATTGTAATCTCCGGATATATACTCAGATAAAACAAAGCCTCTCCGGAGCACGAGACGTAGGGTTGTTATCTCCACCATGAGAGGCCCGAACTCGCTAAAACCACCGTGCCACCCATATGCATCTCGGTAGATCATGCTCCGTTCTCCTACCCCTCTCTTACTGTCAGACTTAAAACCACGACACCGGGCTTTTTCCAGTGCAACCACATTTGCCGGTATGGGACGGCCCTAATGCGGTCTATTGTCATGCCTCTCGCCGGTGCCTCCAACTAGGGAAGGTTATGGGCGCGCGTGAAGGAAATATGCCCTAGAGGCAATAATAAAGTTATTATTTATTTCCTTATTTCATGATAAATGTTTATTATTCATGCTAGAATTTTATTAACCGAAAACTTAGTACATGTGTGAATACATAGACAAACATAATGTCACTAGTATGCCTCTACTTGACTAGCTCGCTGAATCAAAGATGGTTAAGTTTCCTAGCCATGGACATGAGTTGTCATTTGATTAACGGGATCAAATCATTAGAGAATGATGTCATTGACTTGACCCATTCCGTTAGCTTAGCAATTGATCGTTTAGTATGTTGCTATTGCTTTCTTCATGGCTTATACATGTTCCTATGACTATGAGATTATGCAACTCCCGTTTATCGGAGGAACACTTTGTGTGCTACCAAATGTCACAACGTAACTGGGTGATTATAAAGGTGCTCTACGGGTGTCTCCGAACGTACTTGTTGAGATGGTGTATTTCGAGATTAGGATTTGTCACTCCGATTGTCGAAGAGGTTTCTCAGGGCCCTCTCGGTAATGCACATCACTATAAGTCTCGCAAGCATTGTAACTAATGAGTTAGTTGCGGGATGATGTATTACAGAACGAGTAAAGAGACTTGCCGGTAACGAGATTGAGCTAGGTATTGAGATACCAACGATCGAATCTCGGGTAAGTAACATACCGATGACAAAGGGAACAATGTATATTGTTATGCGGTTTGACCGATAAAGATCTTTGTAGAATATGTAGGAGCCAATACGAGCATCCAGGTTCTGCTATTGGTTATTGACCGGAGATGTGTCTCGGTCATGTCTACATAGTTCTCGAACCAGTAGGGTCCGCACGCTTAATGTTCGGTGACGATTTATATTATGAGTTTATGTGTTTTGATGTACCGAAGGTAGTTCGGAGTCTCGGATGAGATCGGGGACATGCCGAGGAGTCTCAAAATGGTCGAGACGTAAAGATCGATATATTGGATGACTATATTTGGACATCGAAAAGGTTCCGAGTGATTCGGGTATTTTTGGAGTAGCAGGGAGTTACGGGAATTCATGTGGAGAAGTATTGGGCCTAATTGGGCCATACGAAAATAGAGGAGAGAGGCCAAAAGGAAGGAGGCGCGCGCCCCCCTCCGGTCCGAAGACAAGGGGTGCAACCCCCTTTTTCCTTCTCCCGCTCCCCCTCTTTCCTTCTCTCCTACTCCGAAAAGGAAAGGGGAATCCTACTAGGACTTGGGAGTCCTAGTAGGACTCCCCACACCTGGAGCGCCCCCTCTAGGGCCGGCCTCTCCCTCCCTCCTTTATATACGAGGGCAAGGGGGCACCTCTAGACACAACAATTGATCTCTAGATCTCTTAGCCGTGTGCGGTGCTCCCCTCCACCATATTCCACCTCGGTAATATCGTAGCGGTGCTTAGGCGAAGCCCTGCGTCGGTAGCATCATCAACACTGTCATCACGCCGTTGTGCTGACGGAACTCTCCCGCAAAGCTCTGCTGGATCAGAGTTCGTGGGACGTCATCGAGCTGAACGTGTGCTGAACTCGAAGGTGCCGTACGTTCGGTACTTGATCAGTCGGATCGTGAAGATGTACGACGACATCAACCTCGTTGTGCTAACGCTTCCGCTTTCGGTCTACGAGGGTACGTGGACAACACTCTCCCCTCTTGTTGCTATGCATCACCATAATCTTGCGTGTGCATAGGAATTGTTTTGAAATTACTATGTTCCCCAACAGTGGCATCCGATCCAGGTTTTATGCGTAGATGTTATATGCACGAGTAGAACACAAGTGAGTTGTGGACGATACAAGTCATATTGCTTACCAGCATGTCATACTTTGGTTCGGCGGTATTGTTGGATGAAGCGCCCGGACCGACATTACGCGTACGCTTACGCGAGGCTGGTTCTACCGACGTGGTTTGCACATAGGTGGTTGGCGGGTGTCAGTTTCTCCAACTTTAGTTGAACCGAGTGTGGCTACGCCCGGTCCTTGAGAAGGCTATAACATCACTAACTTGACGAACTATCGTTGTGGTTTTGATGCGTAGGTAAGAACGGTTCTTGCTCAGCCCGTAGCAGCCACGTAAAACTTGCAACAACAAAGTAGAGGACGTCTAACTTATTTTTGCAGGGCATGTTGTGATGTGATATGGTCAAGACATGATGCTAAATTTTATTGTATGAGATGATCATGTTTTGTAACAAAGATATCGGCAACCGGCAGGAGCCATATGGTTGTCGCTTTATTGTATGCAATGCAATTGCCCTGTAATTGCTTTACTTTATCACTAAGCGGTAACGATAGTCGTAGAAGCAATAGGTGGTGAAACGACAATGATGCTATGATGGAGATCAAGGTGTCGCGCCGGTGACGATGGTGATCATGACGGTGCTTCGGAGATGGAGATCACAAGCACAAGATGATGATGGCCATATCATATCACTTATATTGATTGCATGTGATGTTTATCCTTTATGCATCTTATTTTGCTTTGATTGATGGTAGCGTTATAAGATGATCTCTCACTAAATTTCAAGGTATAAGTGTTCTCCCTGAGTATGCACCGTTGCGAAAGTTGTTCGTGCTGAGACACCACGTGATGATCAGGTGTGATAGGCTCTACGTTCAAATACAATGGGTGCAAAATAGTTGCACATGCGAAATACTCAGGTTAAACTTGACGAGCCTAGCATATACAGATATGGCCTCGGAACACTGAGACCGAAAGGTCAAGCGTGAATCATATAGTAGATATGATCAACATAGTGATGTTCACCATTGGAAACTACTCCATCTCACGTGATGATCAGACATGGTTTAGTTGATTTGGATCACGTGATCACTTAGATGATTAGAGGGATGTCTATCTAAGTGAGAGTTCTTAAGTAATATGATTAATTGAACTTTAATTTATCATGAACTTAGTCCTGATAGTATTTTGCAAATAATGTTGTAGATCAATAGCTCACGTTGTTGCTTCCCTATGTTTTATATGTGTTCCTAGAGAAAACTAAGTTGAAAGATGATAGTAGGAATGATACAGACTGGGTCCATGATCTGAGGTTTATCCTCATTGCTGCACAGAAGAATTATGTCCTTGATGCATCGCTAGGTGACAGACCTATTGCAGGAGCAGATGTAGACGTTATGAACGTTTGGCTAGCTCAATATGATGACTACTTGATAGTTTAGTGCACCATGCTTAACGGCTTAGAATGGGGACTTCAAAGACGTTTTGAACGTCATGGACCATATGAGATGTTCCAGGAGTTGAAGTTAATATTTCAAGCAAATACCCGAGTTGAGAGATATGAAGTCTCCAACAAGTTCTATAGCTAAAAGATGGAGGAGAATTGCTCAACTAGTGAGCATGTGCTCAGATTGTCCGGGTACTACAATCGCTTGAATCAAGTGGGAGTTAATCTTCCAAATAAGATAGTGATTGACAGAGTTCTCTAGTCACCATCACCAAGTTACTGGAACTTCGTGATGAACTATAGTATGCAAGGGATGACGAAAACGATTCCCGAGCTCTTCGTGATGCTGAAATCAACGAAGGTAGAAATCAAGAAAGAGCATCAAGTGTTGATGATTGACAAGACCACTAGTTTCAAGAAAACGGAAAAGGGAAAGAAAGGGAACTTCAAGTAGAATGGAAAGCAAGTTGTCACTCCCGCGAAGAAACCTAAAGCTGGACCAAAGCCTAAAACTGAGTGCTTCTACTACAAAGGAAATGGTCACTGGAAGTGGAAATGCCCTGGATATTTGGTGGATAAGAAGGATGGCAAAGTGAACAAGGGTATATTTGATATACTGGTTATTGATGTGTACCTTACTAGTGTTTATAGTAGCCCCTGTGTATTTGATACTTGTTCGGTTGCTAGAAATTAGTAACTCGAAACAGGAGTTACAGAATAAACAGAGACAAGTTGAGAGTGAAGTGATGATGTGTGTCGGAAGTGATTCCAAGATTGATATGATCATCATCGCACACTCCCTATACTTTCGAGATTAGTGTTTAACCTAAATAAATGTTATTTGGCGTTTGCGTTGAGCATGAATATGATTTGATCATGTTTATTGCAATACGGTTATTCATTTAAAGTCAGAGAATAATTGTTGTTCTATTTACATGAATAAAACCTTCGATGGTCATACACCCAATGAAAATAGTTTGTTGGATCTCGATCGTAGTGATACACATATTCATAATATTGATGCCAAAAGATGCAAAGTTGATAATGATAGTGCAACTTATTTGTGGCACTGCCGTTTGGGTCATATCGGTATAAAGCGCATGAAGAAACTCCATAAAGATGGATTTTTGGAATCACTTGGTTATGAATCATATGATGCTTGCGAACCGTGCCTTTTGGGTAAGATGACTAAAAATCTGTTCTCCGGAACAATGCAACGAGCTACTGACCTGTTGGAAATAATACATACTGATGTATGCGGTCCAATGGGTGTTGATGCTCGTGGCGGGTATCGTTATTTTCTGACCTTCACATATGATTTGAGCAGATGTGAGTATATCTACTTAATGAAACACAAGTCTGAAACATTTGAAAAGTTCAAAGAATTTCAGAGTGAAGTGGAGAATCATCGTAACAAGAAAATAAAGTTTCCACGATCTGATTGTGAAGAAGAATATTTGAGTTACGAGTTTGGCCTTCATTTAAAAACAATGTGGAATAGTTTCACAGCTCACGCCACATGGAACACCACAGCGTAATGGTGTGTCCGAACATCGTAACCGCACTTTATTGGATATGGTGCGATCTATGATGTATCTTACCGATTTACTACTATCGTTTTGGGTTATGCATTAGAGACAGCTGCATTCACTTTAAATAGGGCACCATCAAAATCCGTTGAGACTATGCCTTATGAACTGTGGTTTGGCAAGAAACCAAAGTTGTCGTTTCTGAAAGTTTGGGGCAGCGATGCTTGTGTGAAAAAGTTTCAACCTGATAAGCTCGAACCCAAATCGGAGAAGTGCGTCTTCATAGAATACCCAAAGGAAACCGTTGGGTACACCTTCTATCACAGATCCGAAGGCAAGATATTCGTTGCTAAGATGGATCCTTTCTAGAGAAGGAGTTTCTCTCGAAAGAAGTGAGTGGGAGGAAAGTAGAGCTTGATAAGGTAAATGTACCTTCTCCCGAATTGGAAAGTAGTTTATCACAGAAATCAGTTCTAGTGATTCCTACACCAATTAGTGAGGAAGCTAATGATGATGATCATGAAGCTTCAGATCAAGTTACTACCGAACTTTGTAGATCTTTCAGATTAAGATCCGCACCAGAGTGGTACGGTAATCCGTTACTAGACCATGATGAACCTACGAACTATGAGGAAGCGATGATGAGCCCAGATTCCGTGAAATGGCTTGAAGGCCATGAAATCTGAGATGGGATCCATATATGAGAACAAAGTATGGACTTTGGTGGACTTGCCCGATGATCGGCAAGCCATAGAAAAATAAATGGATCTTCAAGAGGAAGACAGACGCTGATAGTAGTGTTACTATCTACAAAGCTCGACTTGTCGCAAAAAGTTTTTCGACAAGTTCAAGGTGTTGAATACGATGAGATTGTCTCACTCGTATCGATGCTTAAGTCTGTCCAAATCATGTTAGCAATTGCCACGTTTTATGAAATCTGGCAAATAAGATGTCAAAACTGCATTCCTTAATGGATTTATTAAAGAAGAGTTGTATATGATGCAACCAGAAGGTTTTGTCAATCCTAAAGGTGCTAACAAAATGTGCAAGCACCAGCGATCCATCTATGGACTGGTGCAAGCATCTCAGAGTTGGAATATACGCTTTGATGAGTTGATCAAAGCATATAGTTTTATACAGACTTTTGGAGAAGCCTGTATTTACAAGAAAGTGAGTGGGAGCTCTGTAGGATTTCTAAAACTATATGTAGATGACATATTTTTGATTGGAAATGATATAGAAATTCTGGATAGCATAAAAGGATACTTGAATAAGAGTTTTTCAAAAGAAAGACCTCGGTGAAGCTGCTTACACATTGAGCATCAAGATCTATAGAGATAGATCAAGACGCTTGATAAGATTTTTCAATGAGTACATACCTTGATAAGATTTTGAAGTAGTTCAAAATGGAACAGTCAAAGAAGGAGTTCTTGCCTGTGTTGTAAGGTGTGAAGTTGAGTAAGACTCAAAACCCGACCATGGCAGAAAATAGAAAGAGAATGAAAAGTCATTCCCTATGCCTCAGTCATAGGTTCTATAAAGTATGCTATGCTGTGTACTAGACCTATTGTATACCTTGCTCTGAGTTTGGCAAAGGAATACAATTTTGATCTAAGAGTAGATCACTAGACATCGGTCAAGAATATCCTTAGTAAGGACTAAGGAAATATTTCTCGATTATGGAGGTGATAAAAGAGCTCGTCGTAAAGAGTTACATCGGTGCAAGCTTTTACACCGACCCAGATGACTCTAAGTCTCAATCTGGATACATATTGAAAGTGGGAGCAATTAGCTAGAGTAGCTCCATGCAGAGCATTGTAGACATAGAATATTTGCAAAATACATACGGCTCTGGATGTGACAGACCCGTTGACTAAACTTCTCTCATGAGCAAAACATGATCATACCTTAGTACTCTTTGGGTGTTAATCACATAGCGATGTGACATAGATTATTGACTCTAGTAAACCCTTTGGGTGTTGATCACATGACGATGTGAACTATGGGTATTAATCACATATAGATGTGAATATTGGTGTTAAATCAGATGGTGATGTGAACTAGATTATTGACTCTAGTGCAAGTGGGAGACTGAAGGAAATATGCCCTAGAGGCAATAATAAAGCTATTATTTATTTCCTTATTTCATGATAAATGTTTATTATTCATGCTAGAATTGTATTAACTGGAAACTTAGTACATGTGTGAATACATAGACAAACATAATGTCACTAGTATGCCTCTACTTTACTAGCTCGTTGAATCAAAGATGGTTAAGTTTCCTAGGCATGGACATGAGTTTTCATTTGATTAATGGGATCAAATCATTAGAGAATGATGTGATTGACTTGACCCATTCCGTTAGCTTAGCACTTAATCATTTAGTATGTTGCTATTGCTTTCTTCATGACTTATACATGTTCCTATGATTATGAGATTATGCAACTCCCGTTTATCGGAGGAACACTTTGTGTGCTACCAAATGTCACAATGCAATTGGGTGATTATAAAGGTGCTCTATAGGTGTCTCCGAAGGTACTTGTTGAGTTGGCGTATTTCGAGATTAGGATTTGTCACTCCGATTGTCGGAGAGGTATCTCAGGGCCCTCTCGGTAATGCACATCACTATAAGCCTTGCAAGAATTGTAACTAATGAGTTAGTTGCGGGATGATGTATTACGGAACGAGTAAAGAGACTTACCGGTAACGAGATTGAGCTAGGTATTGAGATACCGACGATCGGATCTCGGGTAAGTAACATACTGATGACAAAGGGAACAACGTATGTTGTTATGTGGTTTGACCGATAAAGATCTTCGTAGAATATGTAGGAGCCAATATGAGCATCCAGGTTCCGCTATTGGTTATTGACTGGAGACGTGTCCCGGTCATGTCTACATAGTTCTCGAACCCGTAGGGTCTGCACGCTTAACGTTCGGTGACGATTTATATTATGAGTTTATGTATTTTGATGTACCGATGGTAGTTTGGAGTCCCGGATGAGATCGGGGACATGACGAGGAGTCTCAAAATGCTCGATACGTAAAGATCGATATATTGGACGACTATATTCGGACATCGAAAAGGTTCCGAGTGATTCGGGTATTTTCGGAGCACCGTGGAGTTACGGGAATTCACCGGGAGAAGTATTGGGCCTTGTTGGGCCATATGGGAATAGAGGAGAGAGGCCAAAAGGAAGGAGGCGCGCGCCTCCCCTCTGGTCCGAATTGGACAAGGGGTGCAGCCCCCTTTTTCCTTCTCCCTCTCCCCCTCTTTCCTTCTCTCCTACTCCGGAAAGGAAAGGGGAATCCTACTTGGACTTGGGAGTCCTAGTAGGACTCCCCAAACTTGGTGCGCCCCATCTAGGGCCGACCTCTCCCTCCCTCCTTTATATACGGGGGCAGGGTGGCACCTCTAGACACAACGATTGATCTCTTGATCTCTTAGCCGTGTGCGGTGCCCCCTCCACCATATTCCACCTCGGTAATATCGTAGCGGTGCTTTGGCGAAGACCTGCGTCGGTAGCATCATCAACACCGTCATCACACCGTTGTGCTGACAGAACTCTCCCGCAAAGCTCTGCTGGATCGGAGTTCGTGGGACGTCATCAAGCTGAACGTGTGCTGAACTCGGAGGTGCCGTACGTTCGGTACTTGATCGGTCGGATCGTGAATACATACACTACATCAACCGCGTTGTGCTAATGCTTCCGCTTTCGGTCTACGAGGGTACGTGGACAACACTCTCCCCTCTCGTTGCTATGCATCACCATGATCTTGTGTGTGCGTAGGAATTTTTTTGAAATTACTACGTTCCCCAACACGCGCGCTACCTTGATCAGGTAGGTAGACATAAGCCTTGTGTGCCCGGTTTTGATTTTGAGCTCGGGTCCCAGTTTGGAACCGTTTATGTTTGGCCACGACGGTGGTCGTTGTGTCTTTGGTAGACACAGGGCCACCCAGGACTAGCCAAGTGGGGAGTGAGTCGGAGTGGCCAGGAGAGTGTCATTGTAGTAGATTGGTTTTGTCGGAACGCCGTTGGTCCACCCGAATGGGAGTGCGAGGCCATGGGTTCCATGGTGTGGGTACAATGCGCTACCTCTGCAGAGTGTTTGCTTAAACTATCGATAATGGGCATGGGTTCGTACTAGGTCGCACTGTTTGATCAACACTCACATGACGGAATGACTTATAGGTGATTTATATGTGGATATTTTGAGCAGTACAGATTGGCAGGATGTTGGGGACCAAGTGTTGGTCGTGGTAGTGATCGCCGTAAGGATCACAGTTTGAGACCAAGTGTTGGTCGTGGTAGTGATCGCCGTAAGGATCACAGTTTGAGACCAAGTGTTGGTCATGGTAGTGATTGCCATAAGGATCATAGTTTGAGACCAAGTGTTGGTTGTGGTAGTGATCGCCGTAAGGATCACAATTTGAGACCAAGTGTTGGTCGTGGTAGTGATCGCCGGAAAGATCGCCGTTTGGTTTTGATCACGAGGTGATCGAGATGGTATATTGCTTGGCCGGTTAGCCAAGAGAGATATGGTTATGGAGATCTGAGATGGTGATTTATCAATATTGTAGTAGTTTCATATCATGCTTAGTAGTTGCTGTTGTATCATGGTAGCGGTTAATTTAATTAACTTGCTTAATGTTATGTTGTTGTCTTGCCTTGATGTTTTGGTTGTTGTGAGCTTGCCAGTACATTCAATGTACTGACATGGCGTGTCAGGCCAGATTGCAGGTGATGCCGTGAATACTTGATTGCTTGTCGTGGTTTCTGTTCGTGCGAGCTAGATCATGTCCCAGCCAGAGTCCCTGCAGAGTGGAGTTCACCACCTTCGTCATTGTTCTGTTGCTAGAAGATTTCCGCTGCTACGAGTTGTTTCGCTGCTAGTATAGAGCAAGTGTAGTATCACAGGCGTAGTGTCGCCATGCTGATGTGCTTCTTTGTAACATCAGACCCTTGTATTATTATTCTTGCAATAAGAGCTGATTTGTTCTATGTCAAGCAGTGCCGTATTCCAGAGACTTCTCCTCGATCTCTGGGCTGGAATACGGGGCTTTTCGGTTTCTCTGAGCCGGGGTGCCACAAGCTTGGTATCAGAGCAGGTATGGCTGTAGGACGCCCTAGTCAGCGCGAGCGGTATAAACCGGTAGAAATCGGTAGTATAGAGTCTGGCTTGATGATTGCATTTGGTTGCTGCATTTGTTTGTGCATAGCATGCATATAGAATTATTATTTGTTACTAACGGTTTATCTGGTGAGTGTAGCTGGCATCGGTTCGGATCCACTACAGCTCAACCTTTGCATTTCTCCAGTTCTTTTTCTTTCGGTGTTTGGTGTCATTTCTGTCCCAGCAGAGTGATGCCAAGTGATCCCGACACTGTTTGCAAAAATGGTGCTCAGGTATCGCGCCGCTGTCTTTCTTTCAGTCCCGTCTATCGTTTCGGTGATGGACATGCTTCTATCCTAGATCGTCCTTTTATTTTGTCGTGTTGGCATCCCTTAATGATGTTAGTTATCAAAAAAAGGGCAATGTCAGCAGCCTCAGTTTTCCCCGCTATCCACATTTCTTGGACGAGTATGGATCTTTTTCCGCCCGCTTGATAATAATGTGGTTGCGACCTTCGTGTCCCACTGCATGATTACCGAGTGCGTCCTCGCCTCCGAGCTAGTTCAGGTTGCTATTTGGCTAAGCTAGCACCGGGTGCAGCGCTGTTTACCCCAATTCTTCCACACATTTATTCGTTCTGGTGCACATCGTCACAGCATGCTAGATCGTAGTACCGGAGATCCCGTGAAATTTGTGTGCTTAAGTAGGCATGCATACTGTGTGACTAGCAGTAGTATGTGACATTGATTGTGTGAATTGATTGTTGTTGTGTGCTTTTGTTTAGTTAGTTTTCTTTTGCTTCTTTATTTTGGGCCCCGATGTTACATTATTTTTCCCCCATAAAGAGTTGCTCACCCACCGGCACCGAACTCGAAGAAGCAATAAGGATTTGAAATATTTGGAAGAAGCTCAGCTAAACATTTTGGTCTACCCAGTCAACTGCATTATAGCATGAATCTCTGCTCAGAATACCAATGGTGTATTGAATTGACTATCAGCATCGAGTCTACATCAGTACAAAATCCTCACAACAGTAGTGATCAAGTCAGTAGCAACACAATTCAGGTACAAGATCAACGGTATATTTCCAGACAGAGGTATGAATCATATACAAAATTTTGGCTCAAAAATGCATGATGCTTGAAATATGTTATCATCCGAAATAAAGTCAGAATATGATATGCTCAAGGAAGACAGTCAAACCATTTTTCTCATGCAAATAATCAGCCTCAAAATATTATGGGCATGTGTATGGACTTCAGTGTGCATGTCAGTATGAAGTGTTGGATATAAGAAACTCAGCATTATTCCACACGTTATCAGAAGAAATTTATGATGCAAGGCTCCTCATTTTTCCTTAGCATGATATGTGAACAATTTCTGGCCCATGATACCCAGTCTTTCTCAGCAAGATACCTCGGTAAAAGCTTCTGACAGACGGAAATGAAATTTTCTCAACAAGAAAACCCGAGGAGAAGCTTCTCAAGTACGAAATTCAGGCTTCTCCAGCACGATAATAAGAGCAAGCTTCGTGTGTAAGCTATAAAGCCTTCTTCTGCACGATACCCAAACAAACTATTTGAGCAGAAGTTAACAAGTCTTCCTCAACAAGCTACTCGGATGGCTTCTCTCGTAAGCCACCCAGTCTGCGTCAGTACCACGATACTGCACCATCATCAGAGATTATCTGAAGAATTGCAAATGTATGACAATACAGTTCAAGGACCAGACTTGCAATAATTTTGTCAGAGGTAAAATTCAGTCAAAACATATGCCTACCGCAAGGATCGAGTGATCGATGGCATATCCTTCTTATATATGGTGAGCATGCATCCCCAGTCATATCAGTCATTCATATGTGATGAGACAGTGATCGAGCAGATGTACCTAAGAAAAGTAAGGATTTAACAACCTCCCTAGTCAGGCAAAGGAAAATAAGCAAAAATACATCTCATGTGATGCAAGGAGCGATAAGATCTGGAGATGACATCACCGAATCCACAGTCTTGACAATGGTCATCAAGGTCATTATTCCTGCAACCGACAGGGAGATATTATAAAACCTTGTCACCTTATTGTATGATTGGCCTCAGCAATGAGCTCCGTACAGCTACGAACCCCATGTATATGTCATACGTGTGCGGACACAGGTCAAAAAAACAAGCACAAGGAATAATGTCAAAAATATTAATCACATCCATGGTCATACGAAGAATCAAGGACATGTGTGGCCAAGTTATTTCAGTAAGGTATCCTGACAAAGAAAATCATGACCATAAAAAGGATAGGACTGACAGCAAAGGTATGATGGTTTTTGCACGACCATCAGGGTCCGGATACCCAAATGAGTTGGAGGCCATAATTCCATATGGATCCACAAAGGCATACTCTCAGCGGTCTACTCTATTTACAAGGATTTTCATATCCCGCTGACCCATTTGACATGGTTAGTGTGGAATATTCAAGTCTATTCTGTCAGATCCAAGAGTTCTTTGCAACCTTAGCAGTCTGATTTCAGTGGGAGTGTTAAAGCATATCACAGCCTATTACCACAGATGGGTATACCAACCACATGCGAAAAATCAAAAGCCGAACAATCAACTCAGACCCGGTATACTCACCGACGAAATCAAATACATGGTCAGTCTGACAGGAAAAGCATCTGCCCGCCAGCCCCTGTCGGGCCAGTCTCAAGATGTTTATAATTGAGGTATGACACAACTATAACTCCATACACCATTATATTGCTCACGATAGAAGGCAGTCAACTCTTTAGTACATATCTCATGCTCGAGCCAAAGAAATAAATCAAGATAAATCAGTGCCACCTATGAGCAGTTAGATCCCGTCAGAAGATGGCCATGATAATTCTCAGCATTTATGGAACCCAGAAGACATGCGTTTATTTGAAGCAACCCCATGGCAGGAGTAAAGAGGGTTTCATGACCAAAGGAAAAAGTCATGCTCAGGTCCATTTGATATCACCGCAGATATGAGAAAATTCACGTCAACAAAAAGAATTGGTATGTGAGCAAAAATCTGTCAGAATTTGGGGAAAGGTGAAGCAAGCCCACCCCAGAGCAAGGTAAGTTGATCATCTAAAATTCTTGGGGCAACAATAAATAAAGGAAAAAGGGATACCCGAGTTGCAAACGGTATCCTCAAGTCATACTTGTTCCGTGTGCAATCAAATCTCTAGGACGGGATTTCTTTAAGGGGGTAAGAGTTATAACATCCTAGATTTTGGCCCTTTTCTTTTTCTTTTGATTTATTTGGTTTTTGCTCTGTTTTTCTTTTTGGTGTGGTTCTGTGGCCTTGTCACCTGGGAAATCATCTTCAGTTCCCATCCCAAGTGGCTCATCATTCTCAAAACCTTGCCAAGATCATGTCACTTCACTCCTTGACCAAACCCCAAAATTATTTTCTAGGGAATATTCCTTTTTCTATTAAAGGAATAACCCTATCTGCCCTAGGTTGTGAAGCAACCTATATTTCTGTCAATCCAAAAATCCCCAAATAATTCTCATAATTCCTTTGTGTCATATATAACTCAAATATGCCCAAACATTTCCTTGGCCAGTTCAAAAGTAATTCCCCAATAATTATTCTTCCTTTCTGCCCTAAATGGCACTTTGTGAAGGAAGTGTTATTTATATTTCTCCTAGTGGCTCCCAACCTTTTTGGGCATGATTATATGTCCAAATAATTGTCTCATGCACAAGTTCAAATTTATTTGCGTAGCCAATCTTCCTCAGTGAATTTTCAAAATTTTTGTCAGACAGAAGGCTTTGTGAAGGAAGTACTAGCTAGGAGTATCAAAATGAGTTGAACTTTTGCACACTCTTTAATGTGCTCATATTAACCCCCTCCACCCATTTGCAGCCTCATCCAATCATCTATGTGAGCACAGGAGCAAATCTTTGATTCTGACAATCTTTTCAGGTTGTGAAGCAAGTGTATTTTATATTGCTTCAAAAATCCTGATAAAATACGAGATCATTCTTATACCTATAAAATATCTCTCCACCGAATTTGGCATCATTTCATTGATCCATTTGATCACCAAAATTATTCCAAGTTTCTGGCAGAAATGATGTTTGTGAAGCAAGTGCTATTTTGGCTTGTCCATTTGGCATGAGCTTTTTACAGCTTCTCCATATGTCCAAATAATCAAGCTTTGCCCAATCTTAGCCCTAGTTGCTACCCCATGCGATATCATCACCATGATCTTCATTTCTGGACCAAAAATACAGCTGTGAAGCAACTATATTAATTCTTGGTCCATTTCTCCTCAAAACCTCCAGGACTGTAGTCTTTTGATGGATAAACCTCCCAGACAAACTTTTTACCACGTTACCAAGCTGGTGTCACCACAACAAGTTACAAACACCTTCTTACTGATTTACTTTGTAGCTAAGTGCAAATCACTTCTTTGCCCCTGGAACGATTTGTTTCCTCATTTATACTAAGGACACTAGGGTCATTCCACTAGACATGGTCGTCCATGCCAAAACCAGCCATTTGTTCTAGTGCCGATGGTGATCACGCTGATGTCATGCAAATCACGTGCTCTGGCTTCTTCCCGCCACTATGCTCGTCTCCTCCCTCCTCGTCTCGAACTCCATTCATGTCCTGGAGCTCGCCCGTGGTCGACTGCATCGCCCTACGTCGCTACTTTGTCGTTGTTTGCCTTAAATGCACCGCTAGCGCCATGTCCGTGCCACGTCCAGCCTTTGCCCCCCATTAAATATCGGTCGGGAGCTCACTCGTGAGCTCTAGAGCTCTCCCCCGCACCTATATAAGGACCCCTGAACTCCTCCGCGGCTCATCCATCCCTCCCACGCCTCTCCCGACCCCCGGAGCCCTCGGCCCCCTCCTCTTTTTGCTGGAGTTCGCCTCAGCCGCCACAGTTCCTCCTTGGTTCTGGTGAGCTCGAGCCTCCTCTCCTCGTCCCAAGTTGTCCACGAGGTCGCCCACACTCCGCCGAGTCACCACACCCTATCAGCCCTCGCCAGAGCACTCTCCTTCACCGAGTACCACCTCCACCCATGTCGTCTTCGTCCTCCTCCTGGCACCACCCCTCCCCGCCTTCCTACTCCTCCCCGGTGCCGGCCGACCCTCTGAATGGGTGCGTGGCCGCCCCGCACCGGCCGAGGCTCCGAGCCTCACCGGAGACGGCTCTAGCGCTAGAAGCCATCGTCGGCCACCCGCCTTTGCCTCCTCCTGCCTCCTCCCATCGCCGCCTCCCCTCCCCGGTGGCAGCTCTGCCCGGGAGCGGGTGCGGCTCGGCCGCCCGCACCCGCCGGTGGCCTCGCCCTGGTCGGAGACGGCCTGAGCTGGCCGGGCCCCGGCGCCCTTCTCCTCTGCTCCCTCCCCTGTTCAATGCGAGGAACAGGGCGAGGGGAGGAAGACGACGCCCGATGCCAGCCCCTGCCAGCGGGCCCCGCGACTCCCTCGACCCCACTGGTCAGCCTAACAGGCGTTGACCCGCCCTGCCCACGTGGATAAGTGACGGGCCCCACCCCGTGGGACCCGCACGCGCCCGGCCCCACCCCGTGGGACCCGCACGCGCCCGGCCCCGCCACTGTTTGAGTGGATATAGTGACAGCGTATTTCCCTGATTACAGTTTCAGTTTTTTTGTCCAGGCCCGTGTTTGAAGATATTTTTCTTGCAGATAGGTCCCTAGCAGAAAGCACCTCATAACTTTTTGCCCGTAACTCCAAATGAGGTGATTCCAAAGCCCACTTCTTCGTTTCGTCGAGCCCGTTCTGTTGGCCACACTTTCACCATGTTTTGTCATTCTGAAAATGACCATTTTGCCCCTGCCCCTATTCAGCCCCTCCGAGAGAGAATTATTTCCGGCGATTCGTTCCGCGAGTTTCTCGCACTTTCTCCCGGTGATTTCTTCCACCCCAGGCAAGCCACACCCTCCATTTGCATGATTGCAATGCCGTGACATGGTTTAAATTATTTGAACTTGTTTAAAACATTGCTTTAGCAACATGACTCTGTGCATGGCATATTCTCGGAGTATTATTTTGATCTTGTTGATGCCATGCTATTGTTTGGATTAATAGGAGTTATGTTTGTAGTTGATGAGTATCATGTTGTCATTAGAGTATTAGTGGTTGATATTAAGATTGTTTCATGATGATATTTGTTAGTATATTTTGGAGTATTACTTTGGATGTCATGCTACCTTTGGATTATTAGTGGTTAGTATGATTATTTTCATGATGCTAGTTGATGTTCTGTTGCTTGGAGTATTATTTTCGGAGATGGTGTTTACATGTGGATCTTAGCTGGATAGCCTTATTCTGGTTATTGGAGTAGTAGGATTATTGTTTCGGATTCATCATGATAGTAGTGTTATGCTATCCTCAGAGTATTTTGGTATGATGATATTATGCCTGGATTATTTGTTGGATATTGCTATGACTTGGATTATAGCTTGATAGTTGATACCAGAGTATCAGTGATCACAATTATATTTTTGGGGTTAAATTCCGCCATTAAGTTGGTCAGGTGCCACCGAACCGTGCTTTTTCCAGTGCAACCACATTTGCCGGTATGGGATGGCCCTAATGCGGTATATTGTCGTGCCTCTCGCCGGTGACTCCAACTAGGGAAGGTTATGGGAGCGCGCTACTTTGATCAGGTAGGCGGACATAAGACTTCTGTGCCCGGTTTTGATTTTGAGCTCGAGTCCCAGTTTGGAACCGTTTATGTTTGGCCACGATGGTGGTCGTTGTGTCTTTGGTAGACACGGGGCCACCCAGGACTAGCCCAGTGGGGAGTGAGTCAGAGTGGCCAGGAGAGTGTCATGGCAGTAGATCGGTTTTGTCAGAACGCCGTTGGTCCACCTGAATGGAGTGCGAGGCCATGGGTTCCGTGGTGTGGGTACAGTGCGCTACCTCTGTAGAGTGTTTGTTTGAACTATCGATAGCCGCGTCCTCGGTAATGGGCATGGGTTCGTACTAGGTCATACCGTTTGATCAACACTCACATGACGGAATGACTTATAGGTGATTTATATGTGGATATTTTGAGCAGTACAGATTGGCAGTATGTTGATGATGTTGGGGACCAAGTGTTGGTCATGGTAGTGATCGCCATAAGGATCATAGTTTGAGACCAAGTGTTGGTCATGGTAGTGATCGCCGTAAGGATTATAGTTTGAGACCAAGTGTTGGTCATGGTAGTGATCGCTGTAAGGATCATAGTTTGAGACCAAGTGTTGGTCATGGTAGTGATCAAAGTAAGGATCACAGTTTGAGACCAAGTGTTGGTCGTGGTAGTGATTGCCGGAAAGATCACCATTTGGTTTTGATCACCACGTGATCGAGATGGTATATTGCTTGGCCGGTTAGCCAAGAGAGATATGGTTATGGAGATCTGAGATGGTGATTTATCAGTATTGTAGTAGTTTCATATCATGCTTAGTAGTTGCTGTTGTATCATGGTAGCTGTTAATTTAATTAACCTGCTTAATGCTATATTGTTGTCTTGCCTTGATGTTTTGGTTGTTGTGAGCTTGCAAGTAAATGTACTAACCTGGCATGTCATGCGAGAGTGCAGGTGATGCCGTGATTGCTTGATTGCTTGTCATGGTTTCCGTTCGTGCGAGCTAGATCGTGTCCCAGCCAGAGTCCCTGCGGAGTGGAGTTCACCACCTTCGTCGTTGTTCCGCTGCTAGAAGATTTCCGCTCCTATGAGTTGTTTCGTTGTTAGCATAGAGCAAGTGTAGTATTGCAGGTGTAGTGTCGCCGTGCTGATGTGCTTCTTTGTAACATCAGACCCTTGTATTATTATTTTTGTAATAAGAGCTGATTTGTTCTATGTCAAGCAGTGCCGTATTCCAGAGACTTCTCCTTGATCTCTGGGCTGGAATACGAGGCATTCCAGTTTCTCTGAGCCGGGGTGCCACAATATACACGCTGATTGTGGCTGAGAATAAGATTACTACTCCTATGGATTTGTGTGTTGCGATCAGAGGTTAGAACAGAGAGAAATATGGGGATTACTCTCTTTGTTGTTTGCTATGCTTTGTGTGCCGCTGCATTACTTTTGTACAGAGGAATGCTTCATGTACTGCTGTTGTGTGGTGTTCTATGACTTGTTGTGCTCTGCTTGGGGAAACTTTGTACATGGCAATACAGATATAGATTGGAAATATTAGAATTGAAATTTGTAGCAATTTTGTTCATTTTTCTTTGTACTGATGCTACCACCATTTGTGGGATGATGCCATTATTCTTCAGAGATAAGAAACATAGAGATGGATAGAAATTGCTAGCTACATGTGTAGTAATTATTTGGTGTCGAAGCATGTTGTTTATTGGTTGTTGCAGATTGTTGTGATGGAAAGTCAACAATATTTTTGATAATTTCAAAGCAATGTCAGATTGGATAATTTGAACTAGACTTGACTACAACATGCTGATCTCACATGATCGTGCAATTTTTAGTGACTAAAATAGGTCGGCAAATTATTTTTACTCCCGTTGCAGCACACAGGCCTTTGTGCTAGTAATAATAAAGCACAGATTGACTCCGTGGGTTCACCGTCACAATACGGTTCTTCCCGTGAATTTACGCTTTCAGTTTTTTTGCCTATATTATTTTCTACATCTGAGGTGGTACTGTATGTTCGTCCCACAATTGATCCAGTCTATGCTTTGTAGGTTAAACTGCTCCCTTCAAGCGATGAGCTTTGGAGCTGATGTTATGTTTCCAAGTCGGCCCACCTATCCACTTAAGGCAAGGCGGAGGCAGCTTGCGCTGGGCTCAATGAAGCCGGCCCACATAAGGACAGCCAAAAAAATTACTATTATGCATAATATAGTCCCACCTCGCCCATTACATTAAATCCTCCCAATTTATTTATGCTTTTTAGTTTTCTTGTTGTCAAGAAGTCGTCACATGAATTAATGAGCGAAGGGTGTGAGAACTAAGCGGCTCTCATGGGGGACCATTCAAATCTGAGAGAGAAGAACAAAGGAAGGAAAACCAAATCTTTAATTAAGGAAGTTAGGCTCTCATGGGACCGTTCAAATCTGACATAATAATGGAAGGAAAGCCAAAAAAGGAATGAAAGGAGTGGAATTGATCAAAGGAGGAACAATGAAATCTCTAATTGTTGAAGGAATCCTGAGCATGGGACACAGGAAAAATTTAGCACCTTAAGTCCCGAGCATTGCATAATCAAAGGAGGAACACATGCACGTTGAAGATCCTACGGGGGGGGGGGGTGGTGTTCCCAGCACACATGTGCAAGACCAACCGATGGCCAACATGTCCTGGTGGACCCCACCACTCAATAAAAGAGAGCATTATTACCTCTCTAATTGCAGTTTCGTTTCATAAAATCAGCAAAACAAAGATTAATCTCGCAATTGGAAAGAGGTAGCAAGGGAATAAGGAGGTTACAAATCCTTTGATTCGGATGGAAAACCTTAGGAACACAAAATAATCGATGGGCGTCCCGCCGGTGAGGGACGGCCTGGGACGGTCCATGTTAGTGTTGTTGGCACCGGTCGCAGGGGAGGACGGGCCCCGGCTGCTGCGCCCCACTGGCGAGGGACGGTCCAAGACAAGCAACAACCAACGGTGACCTGGAAGGCGGCAACGACATGACAACGTCCGTGGTGCTGGAGGCAGCGGCTCCCTGCTTTTGCTCCTGCTCATGGTGAAGGAAGAGAGGAAGAAGGTGGTGGCCTCGATTCGATCCGAGCTGGACCGAGAGCCTACAGGGAGGCCTTGAAGTGAAGTAGTGGAGACCATTGAGAGGGGGACTAGGAGTGCTGCTCATGGTGGTAGTTCCTCGCTGGACATGGAGAAGAAATCGAGAGTGTGTGAAGAGCAATGGGGGAGAGACGAGGATGAGGGCCGCTAAGAAGATATCGGAGGGACATACATCGGTTCATTTGGGGTCAGACGACACTCGTAGCCCCCACGAGAGGGCTCGTGGAACTGTTGTAGCCAAATGCAATGGGCACCCGAGCGGGCTGGACACAGCAGTGAATGAACTAGACATATGCAAGTCAGTGATTGGATTGCTAAAGTCTTAAACCACGTGTGATATTTTTTTCCCGTTGCAACGCACGGGCCCTTTTGCTAGTATATATAATATTGATTATTCATTAGTTCATCATAAAATATATATAATATCATCACATATACGTGATGATACTTAACTACTAGGTACAATGCATAAAATTGAAAACGAACAATACTGAAACTAATAATCCCTCCTGGGGCCAGTATTCGGCAGCCCCTCACCAATAGCTCCCTGCTGCGCGGCGTCTTCCTAGCTTGGAGGCAGTACTCCGCCTCCTCCACCTCGCAGCGCTTGATGTACCGATTTGTATCTTGCAAGCAGACGAGCGCGAATGATCTGGCCATTTCGTTGGGCACCCACCAGAGCTCCTCGTTGATGGCACGCTGGAGCTTATCAGCCCAGCTCCATGCAGCGATGAGGCGCCTAGCGCCTTTGGCCTTCCTTGCAAAGTACCCGTCTTCATACACCTCCTCCGCACGATGATGCACCTGCCTCCAAAGCTCCACCGCCTCCTTTTTCCAGGCGGCATCACGGGCTTCACAGGCCGCCTAGTACCTGGCATCCTCCTCCGCCATCTCCTTCTTGAAAGCAACTTGCCTGGCTTTCTCAGCCGGCGTCAGCGACTTCCAAAGACAAAGATTGTACTGGCCCCAAAACCAATCCAATGTTGGGGGGTCCGGTGCAACCTCGTCTAGCAGCGCGTAGGGGTCCTCATCGCTGCTCTTCAAGTGAGCGTCCTTGGGGTGCGGCGACTCCTCGTCGGCGCGTGGGCAAACCGGCGGCGCCATGGCAGAGATTTGAGAGAGAGAAAGAGAGGGCGAGCAAGGGGAGGATGTAGATGAGAATGCAGGCGGGATGACGTGAGCAAGGTAGTATTTATTGGCGGACGGAATCTAGATCGACGGGAACAGTACACACGCTGGTCGCCGGAATTTACAAGTAGTGTAGTTTGAATTACACATGATTGCCGCAGCAAAATCCGTGTGTGAACATAATAGCTGACGGTTCCCAATGCAGAACCGTGTATGATTAATAACGCCCGCCAGTCACCTTCCAAACCTCGAGGCACGAAATAGAGTGCCAATCATGTGGGGGTCGGTTGTCTTGCCAGATTTTACATTTTCTTTTTTGAACACCAGATATTTACATCGTCTGATGATTTTTTAACTTGCACACAAGTACACAAATATGATTTTTCAACCGTTATGGTTAGCCGTTGCACGTAGATGTAGTTCAAATTTGAATTACGATCATTAAATGGCTAGAAAATCACTTAAATGTCCTCAAAAGGTCAAATGACCCCTGAAATTTACCAAATTTTCACATGACAGTTGTATTAGTGCATGTTACATGCAGAAAAAAATTGAAGGCCGTACGAGGAAGCTATCTCCCATTCGTCATCCAACATGCATTGTTCCCTCTCGGAACCACGAGCCTTCTAGTGAGTTGCTCCAGTTTGTGAGGGGTGTGTGCCCTAACTTCTGTCAAACAGGCCAGTTTTTTTACCACATCAACTTGGTGGCATGACATTACATCAAGCAAGGTTTCATGTTTTTGGAATTAAAATGCCATGGCACTCCATGCATGTGTCCATGCCGGGAGACCAATATGTTTGAAAATTCCTTCTAATTTACTGCACATGGAATTAACTCGCACACAAGTACACAAATATAATTTTTCAAACCGTTATGGTTAGCCGTTGCATGTAGATGTAGTTCAAATTTGAATTACGGTCATTGAATGACCAGAAAATCAATGAAATGTCTTCAAAAGGTCAAATGACCCTGAAGTTTTTCAAATTTTCACATGACAGTTGTATTAGTGCATGTTACACGTAAATCTTTTTGAAGACCGTAAGCGGAAGCTATCTCCTATTTGTCATCAAACATGCATTGTTCCCTCTCGGAACCACGAGCCTTCTAGTGAGTTGCTCCGGTTTGTAAGGGGTGTGTGTGTCCAAATTTCGTCAAACATGAATTTTTTTTACAACATCATCTTGGTGGCATGACCTTACATCAAGCAAGGTTTCATGTTTTTCTGATCATTTTTTTATTTTTTTGGAATTAAAATGCCATGGCACTCCATGAACGTGTCCATGCCGTGAGACCAATATGTTTGAATCCTTCTAATTGACTGCACATGGAATTAACTCACACACAAGTACACAAATATGATTTTTCAAACCGTTATGGTTAGCCATTGCATGTAGATGTAGTTCAAATTTTAATTACGGTCATTAATGGCTAGAAAATCACTTAAATGTCTTCAAAAGGTCAAATGACCCTTGAAATTTTCCAAATTTTCACATGACAGTTGTATTAGTGCATCTTACACGTAGAAAAGTTTTGAAGGCCGTAAGAGCAAGCTATCTCCCGTTCATCATCAAACATGCATTGTTCCCTCTCGGAACCATGAGCCTTCTAGTGAGTTGCTCCGGTTTGTGAGGGGGGTGTGTCCAAACTTTCGTCAAACATGCCAATTTTTTTACCACATCATATTGGTGGCATGACATTACATCAAGCAAGGTTTCACATTTTACTGATCATTTTTAATCTTTTGGAATTAAAATGCCATGGCACTCCATGCATGTGTCCATGCCATGAGACCAATATGTTTGAAAATTCCTTCTAATTTACTGCACATGGAATTAACTCACACACAAGTACACAAATATGATTTTTCAAACCGTTATGGTTATCCCTTGCATGTACATGTAGTTCTAATTTGAATTACGGTCATAAAATGGCTAGAAAATCACTTAAATGTCTTCAAAAGGTCAAATGACCCCTGAAGTTTTTTCCAAATTTTCACATGATAGTTGTATTTGTGCGTGATGTGTGTCCAAACTTTTGTCAAACAAGAAAATTTTGTTACCACATCATCTTGGTGGCATGACATTACATCAAGCAAGGTTTCATGTTTTTTAATCATTTTTTTAATTTTTTGGAATTAAAATGCCATGTCACTCCATGCATGTGTCCATTCCGTGAGACCAATATGTTTGAAAATTCCTTTTAATTTGCCGCACATGGAATTAACTCGCACATAAGTACACAAATATGATTTTTCAAACCGTTATGGTTAGTCCTTGCATGTAAATGTAGTTCAAATTTGAATTACGGTCATTAAATGGCTAGAAAAGCACTTAAATGTCTTCAAAAGGTCAATTGATCCCTAAAATTTTCCAATTTTTCACATGACAGTTGTATTAGTGCACGTTACACGTAGAAAAAATTTGAAGGCCGTAAGAGGAAGCGATCTCCCATTCGTCATCAAACATGCAATGTTCCCTCTCGGAACCACAAGCCTTCTAGTGAGTTGCTCCGGTATGTGAGGGGTGTGTGTCCAAACTTCCGTCAAACATGCCAAATTTTTTACCACATCATCTTGGTGGCATGACATTACATCAACCAAGGTTTCATGTGTTTCTGATCTTTTTTTTGGAATTTAAATGCCATGGCACTCCATGCTTAATTGTGTCATAGCCGTTAGGCCAATATGTTTGAAAATTTCTTCCAATTTACTGCACATGGAATTAAATCGCACACAAGTACACAAAATATGACTTTTCAAACCGTTATGGTTAGCTGTTGCATGTACATGTAGTTCAAATTTCAATTATGGTCATTAAATGGCTAGAAAATCACTTAAATGTCTTAAAAGGTCAAATGACCCCTGAAATTTTCCAAAATTTGACATGACAGTTGTATTAGTACTACAAATTTTCTTGTACATTTAAAACACCATCCGTTGCCACTTTACTCCAAATTTGTCTTTCACAGCTAATAAAAAATATCTACAACATCACACACAGTTGTTTTGTAGGAACTGTTTGCGATGAAAATTTCCGGGTCTATTTAAATCTTACTCCTTAAGCTTCATCGGCTCGTACGCTCCAGTGCCGGCAACCCC
This sequence comes from Triticum dicoccoides, assembly GCF_002162155.2. Classification (NCBI taxonomy): domain Eukaryota; kingdom Viridiplantae; phylum Streptophyta; class Magnoliopsida; order Poales; family Poaceae; genus Triticum; species Triticum dicoccoides. The sequence continues at coordinate 182,006,878 of NC_041387.1, read as the reverse complement.
CGAATCCACAAATCCGATCCCCATTCCCGCACCCCCTTCTTGCAGATATGACGCTGTGGAAACACTTCGTGAAGGCCCGTACGATGGTCGCGCCCCCCCGAGCGCCGCCGCCTGCGCCGAGAGCGTGACCGCCTATGTCAAGAGTGCCATTGCATCCGCATTGAGCACGGCCGCCTCCACCGACAGGGTGTCTGCGGCAGCTGATAGGGCAGCTACAGCAGCTGAGACGGCTGCAACTCCTACTACGATGGCGGCTGCAAACGCCAAGAGCGCTTGAGCTGCCGTCCGTGCCGCTGATGTCGCCCTGGCCCAGGTATAGGCCATCCACGCCAAGATATTCCAGGCCACCTCGGAATCCATCATGCAACCCATGTCTGAAAAGGCGACGGTGGCCATGGATCACCTGCTTCCTCATGAGGTCGTCGAGCGGGAACTGGAGATGTAGGAGGGACAGAGATTGAGGAGCGCAGGGAGGAGGAGTTACGCGTGGCCCAGGTCGAGGTAGAGAAGAGTCTGTCCATCGAGGAATCGAGGGTGGAGTACCAACATGAGCTCTGGCGCAGCCACAACTACGAGTACTACAACCTTGAGGGCGGCGCCGAGGACGAGGACGAGGATGCGGTCGACTTCAGCAGGGGGACGCGGATTCCACCAACGACGGCATGTCGCCAGGACAGGTCAGCGACGTCTCATCTCACACCGGTGATGCATAGGCTGGCGCGGCAGCGGATTTGTTAAAATTATTCGTACTTAGGCTTTTTTAATGCTGGTCTTTTGTTAGAGCAATGTTTAGGTCAACTAGCTCTGTTTAATTACTAAAATTGCTCGATTCAGTAAGTTTGGTCTGTCTGTTGTATGTTCTTTTGTGTACCCAAATTAGCAAGCGATGTTAAATTATGCAATGACGTACCCGGGGAAATTTCCACCAAAATTTGAATTATCAAACTCATCCCATGCGCGTTAAGCGGAAGAATCGTTTGCGATGCACACTATCATTCAGAGTGAATGGTGTCCGGCGGCACCGCGCGCAAAGTTTCCCTCCACATTTCGAATTTTTTGGCCTATCGCTGAAATATCTACCCCCTTCCCCATCCCCTTTTCTCCCCGACCACAAGTCACATTTTGCCTGTTTATCCCTTCCTTCCTTCCCTTCTAAGCTATAGCCGCTTCTTCGCTTGCTTCTCGCTCTCGTCGTCTCGCATCCTACCCCCGGAGTCGCCATAGTCTTCTTCAAAGACCTCTCCAACGGTTCCTCCTCCTCCTTCACCACCCGGGTATGCCTCTCTTCTCTCTCTCGGGCTATGACTTGGAATGAAGGATTTTTACCCGGCGGCTGATTTGAATCATTTCTTCCTCTTGTAGTTCCCCAGGACCATCAGTTGCAATGAATGGAGCGGGGTGGCTGAAGATCTGTCTGCTCGTTGTCACCATCAATCTCCATGCATGAAGCTAGTTGCGCTTGAATCTGTGGATAGTGGGAGGAAGTTTCTGGCATGTGCAGAGAAGGTTAGACCCTCTTTCGTTGTTACAAATCACTTGCTAGATGTGATTTAGACACTGTCACAGTCCCAACCCATTCATACCACACCTTCAACCAAACACATCCTAAGACAGTGTCATAGTTTGTACCTAGTATCTAAAAATGTTGCCATCTCATCAGCGGTGCCATTAGAAAATTATTTGGCACCGCTTCAGCAGTTTGTGGAGCCAACTTATCCACACATCCGAGCAGCCAAGCAGTAAAATATTTGAAGATGTGGCACGAAGGAACTGGGCGTCGGAGCAACTAGGTGCTCCGGAGTTCGGGTCCTTGATTTTTTTCCGCTGCATTGGCTCGCCAGTGCAGGGCACCGGTGCGAGACGTAGCAACAGTTGTCTTTACACCGGTTTTGGCATACATAGTGGACGGCCATAGTGCCATTAGTTCTATGTTACTAAATTTGTGCATGTACACACCTGTTAGTATCAATTTGCTGTCATCCCAACACTGTCACTATGTTGTTGCAGTTATATTTACCTTCCTCTTAAAATGTTCAATTTGTTATTTATAGCACATGAGTAAGAACTTGTAGCATTGTTGTAGTTAATTATAGCTTCTGATGTTTCAAAATTTGGTTGTTGTCTCAGTAGCAATTAATTCATTTGCACATTGATCTTTTTGAGAAGATATGTCATAATTAGCCTGTTTCTTCAGTTTTTCAAAATAAGTATTGGTGATTTTCTATGTTGCTATAAACCCATTTTCCCTACAATTGTTACTGATCTAGTTTTTAATATTATAGGATGAACGAAAGTGTTCTTACTTGCAGTGGGTTGATCAAGAGTGGCCACAGTCTTTGAAGATGTGCCTACCAAAGCTCTGGAGCATGTATCAGGAAGAGAACAAAGGTAGGCTTAGAGAAAGTGTTGTCAACGCTGAAGAATATTTGAAGATGTGGGATAAAAAGAGGAAGGTGGAGAATGAGCTCAGATTTTTTAAATCAGACTTTGCTAAGATGGTGTTGGCGAAGGAGGAGGCACTTCCCGAGCTGGCCAGTGCAAAACAGGTTCGTATTGAACTGAAAGCAGGGGTGGATAAGGAGAGCCTGGATGATCTCGATTAGGGAAATGAATATATTGTTCTTATGAAGTTGAACTATCTATATGATGTACTATGCTGTTTTCTGGTAGCTATCATACTATGATGTTAAAATATATCCATGTGCCTGATATGAAATTGGCAAACAGTTGTTCGATATGAAATGTGAATTTGCGTAATACTGGAATTATTAATTGTAAACTAATAAACCTGCTCAATGGGTCATGGAACTTTGCAAACGGTTCTAGAAGTAAAAGCGCTTATGATGGTTAGCCCAATGCCACATAGTTTTCTTCATCAAATCGTGTGTGATGTAGTTGATAAAAGCAAACGATTAATCAAGGCAGAGCATGTGCGATAGTTACACCTATCATACACGAGCCTATACATAAACCTGTGTGGGATGTACATACAAACGAAAATGTTTTCGCTGGATTGACTGTGTGGGATGTACATATGAACGGAAATGTTTTCTCTAGATTGACTGTGTGGGAAGTACATACGAATGGAAACGTTTTCCCTGGATTAACTGTATCGAATGTATATAGGAACGGAAACACACTCCTTCGATTGACTGTGTGTGATATACATACGAACAGAAATGTTTTTCTAGGATTCACCGTGTGAGATGTACATACAAACGGAAACAATTGGGTTTTGATGCCTCGCCCGATCGCACACGAGCTCATTTTGCCCCAGCCTGTGTGCCAGTAGGGCCTATCCCCGATGGTTTATGGGTCATGTGGGAAGGACCCCCTATCGCCCACACTCGTTTGGCGACGGTTCCAAATGTCGTCACGGAAAGGGGTTAAAAATTGTTTGTATAGCACCAACATGTACCAGTGCCCCCTCGATTTTATCACTATCACCGTTGCCCGCATGCATCTCCTCTCAAACATGAAATGCACAAGCAATGAATCAGAATCTAACATGGTTGAAAAGGTGACACACTTACCTGAAGACATCAACATTGATGACCATTTGATTTCCTGCAAGTTTGCAGGTTTTATTGCAATCAAGAGAGTTGAATTATGGTCACAAGTTTGAGGAGTCTTATCCAATTGATAATCATACACACACACACATTATATATATATAGAGCCGGTCTATTCTGCTAATATTAGCCGAATAGTTATCTGATAACACTTCCGTGTTGCACGATCAACATAAGCACACTGCATCTTTTTGACGCTGAGCACTGCAATGCTTCACGGGTGAACTGCTTCATTTTTTAGCAGTCCGCCTGTGTGTTCTGTGTGGAATTGGGTGTTGCGGGATGATTTGATTTGTTTCTGGATCTCATTTGACCTTTATTATTTGTAATTTACAGGAAAAGCGACTAAAATCTTCGCAAATCGAGCGATTTGGCGGACGAGCTTTCTCTGTTCGTTCGTGCTGGCGTCCGATGCAACTTTTTCTTGCTCGGTATTGTTTGTTAGTAGGAATTTTTTGATTGCGTTCATTTGAATCGGTCCGTTTACTCTACAATTTGTCTAATTTTTAGGAGTTAGATTTCAATTTCTATGAAATCAATTGTCTGGGCTTGTGAGCTTCGTCCACTCGTCTGGTATTGTTGTTTTTTGGATTTTGTGCACCGATGCATTTTGAATCTTGTAATTAGTTTCTCTTTTTGGTTTGAATTCACTGTATTCCGCCTTTAATGTTCGTATTTTTGGTGTGCATTTTTAAAGAATAGTGTATGTTGTTCATCGCAGTGGCCGTGGGTTTGATGTTTTTTTGTGGGTAATTGTTCAAATTTGAGTGGTTGCACAATTTTTTGGCCACTTACCAAACAGTGAGTTGAATTGGCACCTCTGTTAGTCTCGTACATGTCTGGACCTGTACTGCATTGATTTTATTGTTGCAGTTTTGGCATATGTTTGTAGTGTATTGCATTTTGTTAAGTAGTGGACTTCAATGTAACTGTATTATAGTGGGCATGACAACTTATGAGATAATTCTTTTTCTCAAACTGCATTCTGTGTTTCAGAGAACTGCATAGTATACACTTTCGTACTACATTATCAGAATAGTAATGCTGCTATTTCTGCTATTTATGTCAATTCTTCTGAACTCCATACCATGAGAATTCTGTTGAACAACATAGGTTAACTACAAAGTTTTCGACCATTGGCATTGCATTGTTATTGTTCAGAGTACTACATTTTTATATAAGGACCGTACTATGTGAATTAGAGAACTGCACTTCTATCAGCAACAACTTGTCTAAAAAGGGTGATAAAATGATGAAGATGAGGTTGCATACTTTAAATAGGCACCGTTCAAGCGTCCCGATGGACATAATTTTAAAAGCATATATCATAAACAAAGCATTAGAATATGCCACAAATGGCTTACTTTATCCTAGACAACCAACAGTGCAAATATTGTAAACTTCAGGGAGTCTTCTTCTTTGTAGAAAAACACCATGGCCACTTCTCCAGGCTCAAAGCCATTTTGGGAGACGAAATCTTTCCAGCCAATGGTTATGTTGATGCAGTCTTTAGAGTCAACGTGGTAGTCAGCTTGCATGTCTACATACCCATTCTTGTGTTGTGTTTCCAAAGTAACCTTCCCTGAACTTGGAGCAAGAAACCTTATTGTGGATGGCAGTTTTTGTATTTTAGCATTCATGGAAAAGAATTTTTGAAGTAAACATCAAATTTTATAGGTAAACTCCATACTAAATGTTGACTTAAATATGTACATATATATGACTTCTTTTTAAGAAAGTAATTGCAATGTATGAACAAACTTATATATGGAATTAACCTCTAGTTTCAGTAGGATATACATTATACTGTAACATGTTTGCACTGGAAGGTCATTTGCAGTGTACTTCGCTAGCATGATAAGAGAACTGCAACACTGATCTATTGAACCTCTTTTTTGTTCGTGTGTTGGGGTTCTGATCTAACTAGTGTTCTATACCTGGTGTGGTACTGAAGAAAAGTAAGTAGAACTATCTAGTCTTAATAAATGACAAATCCGAACAACAATACATATATTTTTGCATTTGTTGATACTCCTGAGAAAATTTATGGAAATATACATTCAGATGTGGAGTTACAGCCTATTTTGTGTCAAAAATTGCGAGGGGAAAACATACCCAACTTTCCTGCAGGTCCACAGATGTGAGGCGATGACGAAATGGTGCCCGAAACCCCCTGTTGGGCATCATCAGGCACCCGAGCATGCTGTGCCACTTGGCATCAGTGAGCTCTAGACCATCTGCATACACGCATGTGTCCACTACCGACGACATCCTTGCCAAGCACCCACACGAACATTCCATGGCGGGTTCAGTGGAATTTCAGGGAACAGTTGGGGATGGGCGGAACCCTAGATCTATGATTTGAAGAAAAAGAGGAACGGGGGGTGGGAGTTGTGTGAGTCTGGAACATGAATGGATAGGTTTTATGCATCCAATTGAGCAATGGAAGCAATAAATGTTGTGGTTGGTGTTAGGTGGTGGATTGATTCTGATTTAGTCTATGCGGATGCATTTGAGAAGCAACAACACTGCTTGCTTGAATCTAGCGAACTACATTTTTGTATTACAATGAACTGCAGAATGCGTGGATTGTATATGTTTTTTATTTTTCTAGTTATTGTTTATATTTCTATTGGGCCATGGTTTTTCGTGGTATGTGCGAATGTTTTTTTAATTTTCAGCGACCTCTCTTTTGTGTGTTCGGCCTGTGTTTGGGGAGTGAAAACGCATTCGGCCCAAGTAGGCCTGTCAGCACGGCTGGTTCCTGGTGCGTTGTGTGTGCGTGCTAATGTTTAGTTCCACCTCGCCCAGCGAGAGTGCACCTGACCTGTTTATAAGCCCTGGTGAGGCAGCGATCTCGAACTCTTCTGGTTACTTATTTGGGCGCTTATACATGGCGCTCGCTGCTCTATCCTCTCTGACCCATGGGCCCATGTGTGCCCGGCCCCATGCGTCGTGTCTTAGAACAGACTCGCCTACTATGGGCGCAGACTTACTACGAGACATGTTGGGGCCTGGTTGCACCTGGGTGGTCATTTTTTTATATTTTTCCTCTTACGTATTTTTCTAATATAGGGCGTGCACTGCTTTGTAAATCATTTTTGCACTGCATTCATCATGTTTTGTGTACTGCATGTGCACACATTCTGCACTACATATGCAGTGCACTTTTGTGCACTGCATGTTGGTCGATTTTTTAGTGTTTTCCCTCTTACGTATTCTTTTCGAATATACGGTGTGCAGTGCTTTGTTAGTTCTGTGTGTACTTTATTCAACAGAATACCGTATTGCATGTGCCCACATTTTGCACTACATATGCATGAGAATTTTTGCACTGCATTCATCATGTTATGTGTACTGCATGTGACCACATTTTTGCATTACACATGCAGGTGCATTTTTTGCACTGCAAGCATCCTATTTGTGCATTGCATCCTGGTTAATTTTTCTTGATTTTTTCCCTCTTACATATTCTTTTTTTAATATACGGTGTGCACTACTTTGTTAGTTCTGTGTGTACTTCATTCATCAGAATAGCATACTACATGTGCCCACATTTTGCACCACATGCATCCTATTTGTGCACTCCATCTTCGTCGGTTTTGTGCATTGCTCGAATCACATACATTATGTGCACTACAATATGTTCTAATATTGAACTCTAGTTTTGTAATTGAAATAAAGTTCTTCATAACATAAGCAAAGTTCATCATTAGAAGCCATTCTGTATGACAAGCAAACTAAGTTCAGCAAACGCAAACGATCACAAGCAAACTAACGATACATAAGCAAACAACAGAAAGAAAATTTGATCATAAATCTAAAACGACATGAGAAATGTTGGCTCTTGGCCGGCATCGTCTGCTTCTTCACCAAGTAGAGTCTCGCCAGCTGCTCCTAGCGCGCTGCTTGGGGGGTCTCTTTCTCCAGCTTTGCACGGCGAAGCCCGTCCTGGGTGAGGGTGATGTGGTTCCATATCTTGTACATTGCGTAGGCGTCCTTTGCCGCGTACTCGATGTGCCTCATGGACACAGGTAGGGTGGCCCAGCGCATGTGTTCTTCGTTGGTGATCTTCTTATTCATGTTGTTATAGTAGTCGTCGATGAGCATGCCGGCGACGTCTCCAAGGGAGTCCAACTCCTTGGTGGCCTCGGGCACCCTCCATTCCTTCTGGATGTCGACGAAGTTGGCGACCTCTAGATTGATGCGCTCTATCCTGGTTTTGTCGCCGCTGATGGAGAAGCCAGCAAACGTGTACCTGGGATCAGCGAGGAAGTTGTCGAAGATGGTGCACCTTTCAGCAGCGCTCAGTTGGAAGAGCAGCATCGGCTGAGTCTTGCCGATGGAGAGTTGGACAAGGGCGGGTTTCTGCATCGCTTCATGCTTGTTGTTGTACTCGAGATCAATCACGTCAATCTTGTGGCGCTGGAGCCTGAGGTGGAGTTCATACTGCTCGAGGGAGATCGCCATCTGCTTCTTGTTGTTGGTGTGGATGACGTGCAACTTGGTGATGCCGTGGGCCTCCACGTCCCTGTACTCGTCGGAGAATGCCATCGTCCGCAGTACCAGTAGGGCTTGGTGTCTTCTATGGAGATTGATGAGATGGAGCGATTTGGTGGCAACACAATGGATACTTGTGTTGTTGTGGATGAGAAGGCCTTTGGCAGGGGTCTGAATTTAAGGGGGGAGGGGGTGAGATGGCCGCAGCGGATGAACAACACGATCTAGCTGACGATGCGGTTGTGCAGATCGTGGGTTGGGGTTGCGTCTGTGATCGTGGGTTTGTGGCGATGGAACCGCTCGGATTGGGCGATTGTCTCCGAACGTGTTTTTTTACTATTTATTATAGAGCAACAGCCCCACAGTTCTTTTTATTCAGAAATTTTTACCCGGGCCTATTTAAATCCGCTCCCACTGGGAGTCGAACCCAGGACCTAGGGTGCTACTAAGGTCGCTGCAACCACTAGGCTACAGGCCCGTTCGCGAACGTGGTTTTTTAATGTGGTTTTATTTTATTTTTCATCAGTAAAATTAGTTAACCACCACTTTCTGTGCGAACGGGCATTTTTCATGTTTATTTGTATCGTATGTGTTCCCTAAACTGCATTGCTTATAATACCGCACTGCTTCGTCTAACAAAAAGCACTACATTTGTCTATAGGTGCGTACTACACCGGTTTTTGCGTGTACTTGCTGCAACCCCTGGAAAAAAGTGCACTATATTCCGCAATTTATGAGTATTTCGCTGTGAACTAGACCGTGTATATATTCATGTATGTATTCCAAAACTGTATTGCTTATGATACCGCACTGCTTCGTCTAACCAAATGCACTGCATTGTCTAGAGCAGCATACTGCATCTGTTTTTGCGTGTACTTGCTGCAGCCCCTGGCACGGGAGGGGGGTTTGCACCCCCATTTTTTGTGGCACTTATTTGAAGGTAGACTTTTTTTCGGACGCGTTATCTTAACACGCGCGTTGTTTTTCGAATTTAACGTTTTTTACAAACTGCATGTATTTATTTGTTTGACTGGCCAAACTTCGTTGTTCTTCACAGTGAACTGTATCCTGTACTAACTTCTTCATTTCGATCTAGTTCGTCTTATTTAGCCGGGACGTTTTGGGCCGGCCTGTTTTATGTAACCCTTTCTCATGCAGGCCTCATACGTGGCCCTCGCAGGTGATCCCACCGTTCCGCTCATAGGGAGAGACCAAGAAGAAACCTCTCTCCTCTCTTGCAGTGGCTCCCGAAGCATGTCTCCCTCGAGCAAAACCACCATCACCCGTAGCAACCGCCGTCGCCCATGGAACCGCCGTCCTCAAGAGGTCCTTATTCCTGCATTCCGTGTCGCCATCCACTCCGCCAGCCCTTCCCGCTCCGCTCTCGCAGCCCTTTCCTGTCCGTTCCCGCCTCGCCCCCACCATCACTGTTCATCTCCTTTTTTGTGGTATGTTTCCCGTGACCTCAGTCTTGATCATCCCCTCGTCTAGTTTTGTGATTCTCGTAGTTGCTGATGCATTTTTTGCTTATGTATTTTTTCGTAAGCAGGCGATTTGATCTCGATTTGAAGTCAGTACTCGTGTGTGCTCTGTAGGCAGAGCAAGGTGCATCTAGGGTTTTGTCAGATTTCACTGATTTTGTTGCTGAGATCTATCACTTTGTCCTTGTGCTGCAGGCAAACGCCATGTCTTCGCCAAGCAGAGTAGGAGGAGGAGTTCAAGGTATGTGGACTGCTTACTTTGGCCTTGTAGATTTTCTTTGATGTTTATCTAGTTTGCTAGTTCATCCTGCATATTTGTTTATGCTGTGTTAGTTGTCAGTGTTCCTTTGCATTATTTGTCATGTGATGTCTTGTAGTTTCTGTTTCAGGGTTTTATTGAATCGAGTAGGTGATTGTAGTGGTCATAATGATACACCAATTGGATCTCATTGTACTGGTGGTATGATCATGGTGGTGAGGCAGGACATCAAGTGAACTCGCCAATTGAATCTTCTCCTATAAGTGTGGCCCCTCCTTCTGGTATGTGTTTGTTTTTTCTTCTTATTTTTAATTTGCCAATTTAGTTGTATCCCTATTTTTGTTGTAAATTTCATGTGTCCTGTGAGTTTTGCAATAGATTGTTCTTATAAATACCTGATATTGTGAACGCGTTGTTTATTTTGTGTATCCTGCTTACTTGATGTTGTACAAATTGGTGTTGCCTTGCTGTATCTAGTCTAACATTTTGTTGGAAACAAACGTGACGTTAGTGCATGCAACACTGAGTTTATATGTATATGTGAACTCCACTATATGTATGTGTGAACTGCATTGTTGTTTTATCCAGGTTTTTTGTATACATATGTGTGTACTCCATTACATTGATATATGAACTGCATTAAATTTTATTTAGCTTATGATTGCGGCATTGCATTTATATGTCTAAGTGTTCTGTATTTGTTCTTTTTGTGCAATTTTTAACGACCATAGTTAAACTTCATTTTGACGCAGTGTCTGTTTTTCTTGCTGGGGCGCCTGGGTTTGAGGAGGTTACTCAATTGATTGACCATTATTTTGCAGAGGGTGACGTTGATGTGAGCTTTGACCAGAGACGTCACGTCTTGTCTGAAACACAATCATAGTCTGTTGATGGTATAGAGGAAGTTACACATGAGTGGATGGTCTCGAAACAAATTTGTGCATATGAATTGAAGCAAGCAAGAAGAAGTTGAGGTTTGAAAGTGACTCAAAAGTGTATGCGGAGAAGGAGAAGTAGAGGAGAGCAACAGATGGTGCCAAGGGTGCCAAATTTGTCAAAGTCAAGCAACCTGCTTTTCAGAAGAAGAGACTGAGTTCTGTTGCTGACGAAGGTGGTACTCCTCGGCGGAGTCCACGTGTTGCTTGCATGAACAAGAATCTTGGTACGAGAACTGCTGAAGCTGGTGCAAAGGATCCTCAGCGCAAGCGGCTACATGTCAGTGAATGTCCCAACTATGACGATGACGACTTTCTGCTTGCTGATTTTGTGAGGGATGTTCGCACTGGTAGATGCAAAGATTGTGGTTCATCTAAGAGTCTACCCAAGCATCCCCGTGATGATGGCAATGAAGGTGTTGGTGCTGACTCTGGTGGGGAGGCGGATGTTGTTCCAAAGGTTTGTTGAAGTGGACTGCATTTGTTTCCTTCATTGTTATTCTATTTGTGTATTTTTGTCTCTTTTTATGGCTAATATTCTAATGTGGACTGTATTTCCCTTTACACAGAGGAAGAAGTCTAATAATATCAATGCAACTGAAGATGATACCGAGGGAGATGATGCTCAATTTAACAAGACCATACGTTTATCGCTCCCCACTGTTTGCAAAACTGCTCCTTTATTGAAAGAAGCACACTGTAGTCATGTTCGAGATGCTGGATTCGGTGTTGTCTTTGAGTTGACAATAAAGAAAAATGTGTCGTGCATTCTTATGTGCCATCTGATCGGAGTGATTGACCCTACCTTGATGATAATGGACTTTGGGAATGGCGGGTTCTTCGAATCAATCGTGATGCACTTCATCACATTTTTGATTTACCTATGGGACGTCACACTGCACCCATGCCTGCTGCCAGTAGCTATGATGACTCATTGACTACCCTCAACGATGAGCTTGGCTTTGACCGTTCAAAAAGTATAGGTGTCAAGGACTTGTGTTGGTGGAGGAAGATGATCATGTGACAGTTGATCTTGCTGTCAAGGTGTTCTTCCTGATACTTTATCAGAATTTGTTGTGCCCCGGGCCTGCAGTTTGTTTGGGTAGGGTTGGTGCCATAGTAGAGAACATGGATTATGCGGCTATGGCGCAGATGGACTTTTGTTAGCTTGTTGTTGATGAGTTACCGGCAGCTGTGGTGAGGTGGCACACAAAAGGCAGCAAGCAGAATTGTGCAGAGGGTTGTGCCATTGTGCCCCTGATTATGTATCTTGATTGCTTGAAGCTTCGCAAATTTTCAGTTATGCACACATTGACGCCACGTGCGTCATACCTGACGTCCAAGGACCTGATGAAGTTATATAATGAGGATGTGCTTGTCAAGGGAAAGATTTATTTGGAAACTTACAAATTTGGGAAGGTGTCGGTTAGTGCATATGAGTTTTTAAGACCAGAGTTTTTTTAAAAGTGCAGTCATTATAAATCTGAACTTTCTAGTATTCACATGTGTACTTCTCTTCCCTTTTTGCCTTTTTGCAGTGGAAGGAGTCAGCTGATATTGTGTACAACGGTCCTGCTGCAGTGCTATGTGACAGCTCTAATGCAGGGCCTAGCACTCATGCTAGGTTTTATGAGCCTATCTGTAGCCAGCTTCCTGCATATGATGATGAGGTGCTGCCTACTCATGGTTTCACAACTCGTCCGATGTTTGATAATATAAGCTCTTCTAAACAGACATCTGTTGGCGGCAAAAAATACGAGGAGATTGATGAGCTTCTTGTGAAGGTTTTGAAGTTTTCTGAAGATTTGCCAACCTCTGGTGACAGGTTGAGGACAGTTGCTGATTTTTTCCCTACTGGCCATGACCCATGATATGAAGATATTGTTGCTGCTCACAATTTTGATTGTGGTGTGGTTGAAAGCCTAAAGCTTGCAGTGACGAATATTCGGTCTTCGTATGCTCAGTTGAAACATTCATAGGAAGAAAAATGTGCTCGGTATGAGAAAGATGCTGAGCACATTTTGGATGAAATGAACCGTCAGGACACTCGCTTCGGCGCTGATAATGTATGTTCTAGGTTTTTTTGTGCTTTTGAACCTCTTTTGTGTATTATCTGGAGTGCTCCTCACTATTTGTTTTTTGTCATAGGCTGGAGTGGAATCTTCTAGTGTCCATGGATCTAGGGATGATGGAATTGGTCAGGTACAAGTACTTTTGCCATGTCTGTTCTTCCATGTGCCTCTCTTCTTGAACTTGCATTTTTTGCTTTCCATTTTATTGTATTTTTTGTGTACCTCACGATTGTAAAGTGTGTACTGCTTGTGCATAGTTGGAGTTATTTTTTTCTTTTTTGGTCATTACCATCTTATGTTCGTTTTGGTTTGTTCTATGCCTGTAGAATGGAGTTGCTGCTTGTGATGTGCACAAAGATTCCTATGATGGCTCTAGGAAGGATGATGACCCCAGCTCAGAGAAACCAGAACACACCCGTATTCCAGCCCAGAGATCGAGGTGAAGTCTTCTGGAATATGGCACTGCTTAGCATAGAACAAACTAGATCTCTATTACAACACGAATATGAATACAAGGTCTCCGACATTACAATGAATAACATCGGCACGGCAACACTACGCCAACCACAATTGCTCTATGCAAGCAGCATAACAACTCGAGGCAGTGGAACCTCTACTGGCAGCAGAGAACTATTGGTAGCGGAACAACGAACGACGATGATGGACTCCAATCCATAGGGACTTTGGCTGGAACGTTTATCCTAGCTCGCAAACATAGGAACCACACAAAACAAGCAAGCAATCCAGGCATGACCTACAAACTAGCATGACACGCCAGGTCAGTACATTGAATGTACTTGCAAGCTCACAATAAACCAAAAGCAGTCAAGACAAACAACAACATGTCATTAGTAGGTTAACTCAATCATGAACATGATACTCACAGAACATCATAGCATGCACAACTAAACATGATACAATTTTAGCATGGCACGCTCATATGAACATGATGATACTACATGTAACAGGTTAACATTCGCATACACCAACTTACTCTGCTCGGGTTACCTTATAAGCAAACGGTGATCATTCACGAACCACAAACAGAACCACACTTGGTTCAATGGGTTATCTCATAACCCACATATGCTTAAACTTACAACATCGATATCCACGATCCCACGGTGATCCTCTCTCGATCACAACCAACATCTTTTCTCATCATCGATCCGGGGTTATTATTATTAGTATTAATTAGCTTATCATCATTGTTGGCTCATAGTGTGATCGACTACGAACTGGGCCCATATCCGCGGGCGCGGCTATCGATAGATCTAACACACACACTCTGCAGAGGTCAGCACACTGTACCCACACCACGGAACCCATGGCTTCGCACTCCCATTCGGGTGGACCAACAATGTTCCGAAAAAACCGATCTACTGCCATGACACTCTCCCGGCCACTCTAACCAACACCCCCTTTGGGTTCAGTCCTGGGTGGCCCCGTGCCTACCAAAGGCATCAAAGGCCACCATCGTGGCAAAACAAAAATGGTCCCAAACAGGGACATGTGCACATAACTAAACTCAGGCTCACAAGGCTTATGTCCGCCTACCTGATCAGGGTAGCACGCGCCCATAACCTTCCCTCGTTGGAGGCACCGGCGAGAGGCATGACAATAGAACCAGTTAGGTCCTTCCCATAAAGGCAAATGTGGTTGCATTGGTCAACTCAATTCAGTGGCACCAAGACTCAGCCAATTGTTGTTCAAGGTCATTATTATCCGGTTAAACTTGAATGCAATAAGTTGAGCCATAATAAACTAACATGATGCAATTACGATGCATGAACATGATATCAACATAAACATGGAGGTGTGACATAATCATCGAGCATAACCACAATGAAGCATATAACCAACTAAGCATGTCATACTGACGAGCATGATCATAACACTACACAAGATCATAACATGACTACTAGCACCATGAATAAATACCATGCAAGAACACTACCAAGTAAGCATGTAACCAACAGGGTGCAAAGTGACATGCATAACAACAATACTTGATAACAGACGGTAAACATACATCCGAAAGAACACCACTGCTACCAGCATATACTACTACTATCAAGCATAACATGTGATAATGATACTAGCAAGTAGCACAAGATAACAAGATGCATCAGAACATATCATGAAGGTGAACATGAAACCACAAGCATAACTGAAACAACGGCAATAGTAGCAAACAAGCAGACAGATAACGGGCAAACTTTTATTAAATATTCAAGTGGAAACCATGACTACTGCATGGCTATCATGCAAGTGGCTGTTGTGGCTTACCTGGGGGTGACGGAGACTCCGGGAAGAAGTGCATTGAAGCCGCGAAACGAAATGTCGGACGGTTCTCTCTCGAAGGGCGCTGATTAGAGGCAAGGGGGAAATGGTCATCGTCACTATGTGAACACCTACTGAAAATGGAACCAACAGAAAGAGCTCGATGAGATAAAGAAGTGAGCATTGGTTTCACCTTAATCGGAGTTACTATGAAGGGTGGAAGAGCAGGGACCTATCTGTGAATATTTTCATCACCAACAAGTCCCTGGGGCAGAAAACAGAAAGCGCATAAGGTGAAATGCGTTTTCAGAAGAGAGGAAACATATTTTGGGCCGCAGTAGAACTGGAGTACGCTTTCAGAGAAGTGAAAGCGTATTTCGTCCTAAAGCTTCACAGAACACGCTTTCCTTTAGCAAAAACGTATTTCAAGAAAATGTCTCCACTTAAAAACACCTGGGCCCGGGCTTGTGCCACTTACCGGTGGGGTCCACGAGCAGGGGGAGGGGCCAGGCATTCGTCTTCTTCCTTCGATTGTCCTACCCGTGCCCGACCACAACAGAGGAGCAGGGTAGGGGCGCTGCCGGCCACGTCAGGCCGAGCGGAGACCACCAACGGCTGCGGCCAGGTCTCCTACATCCATACCGAGGGCTAGCAGGTGCCAGGGAGGACAAGAAGGGGCGGGGCTTCGAGGGGAACGGAGGGGCACCGACGACGGCCGTTGCACGTGGGGACGGCGGCCCTAGTGACTCCGGCCAGGACCGGCCAAGCAGAGACCACTGGCGGCCTTGGGAGGTCACATCGCACCAATCCAGGGGCTAGCGGGCGTCGGGGAGGCCTGGAACGGCGGCGCGGGGCGGCGACAGGAGGAGGCAGAGGCGGGCGGCCGGTGATGAAACGGGCGACTCCGGCGGTCTTCGGGGAAGCTGAGGGTACCGACGCGTGCAGGGCGACATTGCGGTCCCGTTCGGAGGAGAAAGGGACGCCGGGAAGGAGTGAGGGCGAGATGGTGAGAGGCAACAGGAGGAGTACAAAGAGGCGGCAGCGATGGTGGTCTCCGGTGATGTGGGTACTCCAGCGAGGGGGCAAGGGGCTGTGGCGACTCGTGGGAGTGTGGGAAGTGCGGTGGACGTGGAAGGGAGGATAGAGGAGCACCGTGGTGGCTGGACTCAAGCCGAGACCGATGAGCACCATGGACGAACAACGAGGAAACGGCGAAGGAGAGGGACTCCGGTGGGGAGGAGGATCGAGGAGAGGCTGGTGAGGTGTGGGAGAGTCTCGGGCATCTTATATAGGCGCGGAGGAACGCTCTAGAGCTCACGGATGAGCTCTCGACCAAGCTATAATGGATGACAATGGCGGGGCACGGCATAGGCATGGAGTTTGTGACGCATTGAGGCGAACCAGGATGAGGCAGCAACGCAGGGAGATGTAGTCGATCACGGGGAAGCTCTAGGACATGGTTTGACGTCGATACGAGAAGGGAGACGATGGGAACAGGGGCGGGAAGACTCCAGAGCTTGCAATCTGCATGATGCAAGCATGATCACCATGCGCACTGGAGCAAACTCCAGGTATTGGCCGGGCTTAACATGTCTAGTAGATGGACCGTTGTGCCCTTAGTCAAAATGAGGAAATAAATCGGTCCAGGGTCAAAGAAGTGATTCACACCTAGCTCCAAAGCATTGCAACAGCAAGGTGTTTGTAACTTGCTGTGGCTCACATGTGTGGAGTTAGACTCTGATCTTTAGCATAGTGTGATAAAGCACTAAGGTGATCCTGATTACCAAAAATCAACTTAAGACGAGGAGTTTAGAGAGGGGTTGCTGTAGAAAGTGCCATAATGGCCAGATTTGGATATTTGGATGATGCACTCACATACATGATTGGATTGAGATGAATTTGAGCATGGCACAATGATTTGAAGATATGACAATGCCCAAAAATTTTAAGGCCATTTCGATGAATCAATGTGGCACTTGCTTCACAAAGCTTTATTTTGACCAGAATTTTGGAACAATTCCAAAGGGCAAATGGCTGAATGGATTGAGCCAAAACTTGGTGGAGGGAGTTTTTATGGGTAAGAGCATTTCCTGGTAAATTGGAAGCTTAAATGAAGCAATATAAAATATAGTTGCTTCACAAGCTGAAAATCTGACCAGAAACTAAGATTTGGAGCTATGCTCACATAGAAAGGTTACATGAGCTAAAATTGGGTGGAGAGTGATGATTTGACCAAATGAAGGATGTGGCTAGGTTTCATCTCATTTGGACATGCCTAGAATATACTTCCTTCACAAAGTTTCTTTCTCGGCAGAAAATTTGTAAAATCACTGAAATATAATTACTAGGCAAATGTGGTTTAATTTTGGCACAGGGCAATTATATGGATTGGAAAAGGTGTCCAAGAAGTTGGGAATCAATTGGGCAAAGGTAAATAGGACTTGCTTTGCAAAGTGTCATTTAGGGCAGAATAGGAAAAGAATTATTGGAGGATTATTATTGAACATGGCAATGAAAAGTTTTGCCATATTTGAGCAAGATATGACCCAAAAAATTTATGAGAATTATGTGGGAATTTTTGGAGTGACAGAAATATAGGTTTCTTCACAACCTAGGGCAGATAGGGTTATTCCTTTAATGAAAAATGAATATTTCCCAATAAGAAGAATACTGGGATTTGGGCTAGGATGGAAATGACATGAGCTAGGGATAGTTTTGGGGATGACAAACCACTATAAAACCTAGGAAGACATGATCTTCCCAAGTTTTGGAACCACCTAGCCACAGAAAAGCAAATAAAATCTAGAAATCCAAGAAAATCAAAGGAAAAAGGAAAGGGCAAAATCGAGGGTGTCACAAACCTCCCCCCTTAAAGAAGTGTCATCCTCGAGATTTGTTTGCTCGGGGATAAATAATTTTTTTCTGTCTTGAAGAAACCGGTTCCAACTCGGATTTCTTCTATTCATTCTCATATAATATCCCCACTTAATTGGATCTGACTGACTACCTTGATCTGGGGTGGTTTGCTTCACCGTATCTGATATTATGATAGGACGTACCTCATATGTTCCTGTTCATACTGACGTAAATTTTCCCTTCACATTGGTTGGCTTAGCTAAGGTCTGAAATACTGTCATACATGTCCTTCTCGATACTGATCCTTGCTGGAGACGTTATTCTTGTATCGAGTACCGAGAATATTCCACAGAGTGGGGACCACTATCGGTGTCAAAACCGGCGAATCTCGGGTAGGGGGTCCTGATCTCTGCGTCTTAGGCTAATGGTAAAAGGAGACAAGGTACACAATGTTTACCCAGGTTCGGGCCCTCTCGATGAAGGTAAAACCCTACTTCCTGCTTGATTGATATTGATAATATGAGTAGTAGAAGAGTTGATCTACCCCGAGATCGTAGAGGCTAAACCCTAGAAGCTAGCCTATGCTGATTATGATTGTGATCGTCCCTCTAAGGACCAAACTCTCCGGTTTATATAGACACCGGAGAGGGCTAGGGTTTACACAGAGTCGGTTACAACGAAGGAAATATAATATCCGGATCGCCAAGCTTGTCTTCCATGCAAAGGAGCGTCCCATCCGGACACGGGACGTAGTCTTGAGTCTTGTATCTTCACGCTCCAATAGTCCGGACAAAGTATATAGTCCGGCTGTCCGGATACCCCCTAATCCAGGACTCCCTCTGTAGCCCCTGAACCAGGCTTCAATGACGATGAGTCAGGCATGTAGTTTTGTCTTTGGCATTGCAAGGCGGGTTCCTTCTCCGAATACTCCAAAATAATTATCGAACACTTGGACCGTGTCCGGATCTGCAAGATGACCTTCATACACTGCCGTAGAGGGAATGATATTTCACAAATATAATCTGCTGACAACTTTAGACAAAGTGACATGACACCACGGTCGGGTCATTATTCGAACTGTTTTCGCACAACCAGCCTCAGCGCATATCGCGAGGCGGTTTCCTCCGCACGTCTTGCTGAAGCAGAGATCGTGTCCCCTTATTACGGGATTCTCATCAATACAGGCACGGGTAACCCAAACGCACTGCTAATTGCGGCGAGTGGAGAACGAGCGAGTTCCACTAGGAAAGTGGGGAGGCGCAAAAGCTCTTATCGCCCCTATAAAGAGATAAGGTCTCTTCCTCTTTACCCACGCCTTTTCCCTCCACTAGTCCATTCCCCTCTACTTGAGCCCTAGCGCCCAAGCACCCTTCTTCTTCCCCAAAGAGAGGTTCTCCGAAGATGTCCGGATCTGGAGCAGGAGGCAAATGGATGGCCTCTACCATCTAGGAGAAGGATATCAAGAGGCTCCGAGAGGCCGAGTACCTGGCCAAAACGATCGACCATCATCTTCCGCCGGTGGGACAGATCGTCCCTACTCCGGAGCCCCATGAGAGGGTCATGTTTCTTCCTCATTTTGTTCGCGGGCTCGGGTTTCCCCTTCAACC
Organism: Triticum dicoccoides; assembly: GCF_002162155.2. Classification (NCBI taxonomy): domain Eukaryota; kingdom Viridiplantae; phylum Streptophyta; class Magnoliopsida; order Poales; family Poaceae; genus Triticum; species Triticum dicoccoides. The sequence goes on along the minus strand of NC_041387.1, from coordinate 181,987,313 downwards.
ATTCACGGTATCATGTATTGTTATGGGATTGACATTCATGATCTATCTCGCAATTCTTTTCTTAATATCTCGATGTTCATCGTCGTGTGTGAGGCTTTTCTTCGAATTTTGCCTCACTTCGGCCTATGGCTGAAGATTTTCAATGTGAAGCCCAAGGTAGTGAGCGGCGAGCACGCCGAGTGCGGTGGCGCCATGGTGAGCAAGATGCCCAAGGTTGTATGGCCAACGGGCGCCTTCAATGACTCCGTCAAGGAGTGGTAGCAGGAGTGGTTCTATATCATCGAACCGCGCGACAAAAAGTGGGTTGCGGCTCCCGAGTTCAGATCCGGAGCCCCATTGCGGCTCACGTCCTGGCCCGAGAAGGGCCTGAGCTGGTCCTCGTCCGATGAGCTGTCATTGCTCCAGACACGCGTCCAGAGTATGGTCGACAAGGATGTCAAACTCGTCGATGTAGTCCAGGTGATGTTAGTTCGCCTGGTTCTCCCCTGCCAGCGTCGAGCCTGCAATTTGTGGGAATACGACCCAACCGAGCACTAGACCCTTTCGGGAGCTCTATGGCTCCTCCCATAAGGATATCTGGAAGGTGCTCTTCAAGTCCGGCAAACCATGGCCGGGCTCCGCCGAGGACCGTGGGTATCAACTATCCCATTTTGCAAGCCCGGTGAGTTATTGCTGTGCTCTGTCCATCCATGCCTCAGTTGGCATATCCTGAGGGAGACAGTTTTGTCATGCTTTATCATAACCCCAGGGATGGATAAAAAAGGTGGAGCGGATACATTGTCCTGCCCCGCTGCCGGAGGAACCGGCCGGACCTCTTCTGACGAAGATGTTGGTCTTCCAAGAAGGTCAAGAAGACCCGGAGTGGCCTCCGTCGTCGCGATGCTTCGGACGCAAAATCCGAAGACTCCAGCGACCATCCTTCTTCCGAAGACGAAGAGGAGGAGGCGGAGGAAGACAAGCCTCCCACAGGGGGTGGGAAGAAAAGGACGGCTTCCTCATCCCTGGAGGCCGAATCGCGAAAGAGGGGGAAAGTTTCCCTCCTAGAGGCATCCACCATGGCTACAGATAGCAGCCCGGAGTGGGATCCCAGGGTCCAGCCCCTGGAAAAGTCGTAAGTATACAAAATCCGAACACGCATATGCGTCCGGGGTTGTTTGGGTATAGTAGTTTTAACTGTCGCCATATTTCGTACAGCCCGGCAGGGTCCCACGCCAGACAATCCTCATCGGAGGATTCGCTGAGCTCAGATGCCCTGGCGAGCGAGACGCCTCCAGAGGCCCCTTCCTCGAGGCCTAGGCGCGACACCGAGGTGTCGTCTCAGCGGGACCTGTACCAGGGGGGCATATCCCTGGGGCCGGACACACGGGAGCAGCGACTCCTATGCGTGTCGATGGCGGGGGTGATCTTCAGTCCGGACCCCAGCCGGACACAGTCCTGGAGACCTTTAAAGCTCCGGGATCGGGTAAGCAGCCGCCTTTGGGGGGCTTGCCTGTTCCGCCAGCGGCCTGTGCCCATGCAGGGCTGCCAGGCGGCCTATCGACAGCGCTAAGAAGCGCGTCTATCATCGATGAACATCGTGCCCTCATGGGCGCGGTGATTGAAAAGATTCAGTCCGCTGAGAGCGGACTGGACGAATCCTGCCTTAGTCTTATAAAGGGCTTTGAGGTATGTCTTGTAAGAAACCTTTGAGGAATTGTCATAATATGAGTAGTAGCCCCTGATGCACTGTCCGGCGAGGGATGGAGAAAGCGGGACAGACGATCAAATCATCCGTGTTGCAAGAGACTCAGTTAATGGTGTGTATCCCTTTGTTTGAAAACAGGCGTCTGCAGGGACGACCGCCGCTCTAATGCGGAGGTGTCTGAACTAAAGCAGCGTCTAGAATGGGCCGAAGAGGAACTTGGCCGCGTGAAGAAGCAGTTTGAGGACAAGCAAGGTATATCGAAACCTTGTGCCAAGTTTGAGCACAAATTAGAAGTTGTGCCTGATTAAGATATCTTCATTGTATGCTCTAGGGGCGAGTGCCAAAATTGAGGCACTGAAGAAGGCTGTGGCCGAAGCTGATAGTAAGGCCGCCGCCGAACAGGCTCTTCGTGAGAAGCACGAGGCCAGGATCATTGAAGCTGAGCGAGAGCTCCTGGAGGCCGTGAAGAAAAGCGAGGGCTTGGAGCAGAGTCTAGTAGGGAAAGAATCCGAACTCGCCCAAGCTCTCCAAGCCGCAGAGGATGCTCGGGAAGAAGCCCGAGGTGCTCTGAGGGACATTCAGGAGGCCCGGAAGGTTGCGGCTGGTAAGGCCTTTTTGTACTCAAGGAAATTTTTACATGATAATGGGGGGAACTCTAAGCGATAAACTGAATTCTTGTTTCTCCAGGGGCATTTGCGGATCTGCCTCATAGCATATTAGATGCTGCCCAATGCTACTGGACCCAGCAGAAGAAGTCTGCGGAGAGGGATTTCTGGTCGCAGCATTTGGCGCCTAATTATCCGGTGCCCTTTATCGAACAGCTGAAGCAGCTGGTCGAACTCCATCGAGCGGTCGAACTAGCCATGAAGGACTTGATTGTCCGGCTGTGGCCCATAGAGCCAATTCTAGACAGTTACTTCTGACTCGTGAAGCGGATTGTTGGCGCTTGCCCTCGGTTTGATGTCATTAAGCAATCGGTCTGCATAGAGGGTGCATGCATGGTGTTTGCCCGTGCGAAGGTGCATTGGGGGAAGCTTGATGTTTGAGAAGCTGATGACTGGAGGGCCGCCAGAGGGTAAGGAGCATCGCAAGCCTAAGTTATACTATGAGGGTGTATTGAAAGGGGCCCGCCTTGTGGCGGATAAGTGTGCTAAAGACACTATATTTACCTGAAGGCCGTCGTGCCGTTGTAATGCGGGAAAAGGACACTTTTATTATTCATTTCCTATTTATGTGAATGTTTGTTCTTCCTGTGCGGCCGTTTACTGTATATAAAACCTGAGAGTTGGCCAGTCGTCGGCTTCTGCCCCCACATAAAAAGTACGGGGGTGTTCGGGTCATACCTGAACACTCTTTATCCTATTTTTGGGTTCTTTTAAGGAGATGTTCCTCACCACGAACCAGGCAATCAGACTATAGGGCTTTATTACTCTCACTTAGCCATAGGAATTCGAGTATGGTGGGCGCAGCCCCTAGTATTTGGAAGACCGTACAAGGGGCTCTATCGGCGCCTGATCGGGAGACCGATCCCTCGCACTTTGCATTTATAATGGCATTATGCGGAATAAATCTTTAAGGATTTTATGACCTCTCGAACAGCTGACCATCTCTCGCCGTATCATGACAGTCAGTTTTCGGCTTTCTCTACTGAGGTGCTCGTTCGGAAGAACCGGGACACAATCGCAGTAGTTCTCCCAGCGCTACCTTAGCCGATAGAGCGGAACGTAAGGTACCAAAACATGGGAGCCGGGCAAACCCAACTAATGACCCAAGACATGATTCGGAGCTGATGCATATAGTGCTATAAGTTCGGGGTGCTGAGCGACCGAAAAGGTGGTCGGACTTTATTGCCATACTATGAAGCCCCTGGCACAATTGGCATAACACAAGGCGTGGGTGCCGCTTGTGATAAAAAAGCATCAATGAGAACGACGGCCGGTAAGTGTTGTTTAAGTCTACGCATTGTAGTAAAATGACATGTCTATGCGTATGAGTGCGGTTTATGCTTATGAAAAGGAGTGTTTTTGGCCGAACCTATCGTGGCCGGACTGGAGGAGGCTGTGTGTGGATCTGAGGTGTATCTGGACTACCTTATGTGTTCCTGCCTTATGAGTCCGAGCTGATTCCGCGTCGCCAGTCCTGCTCTGCGCCAATAGTTGTAAAGACAGATGTTTAAAGGTAGTTGCATGTACCGTTGTGGTTGAACCATAGGTGCCTGATTGGAGCCTGGCTGAACCAGGTATCATGCCATAAAGTAGTTCGGATTCCTCAATTGGTGTCCGAGTGTTTGGCTGCCGAGTCAAAATTTGATAAACAGGCACAACTCGCTATTCCAGCGGCGGTACGATGTCCACTCGAAGGGTGGGGTTCGACCTTTCCCATAACTGTGACTATGTCATGCGGGACTAGCCTGGTGTTGTACCTCGTTGAATCTAGCCAACATGGTTCGTCCCGATAGTATGTGGTAATTACTGTATAGGGGGACAATGCCTAAGACTTATTCTTCGGGGTGGTATTCGTTTGGTGATCCGAAGACGACCGTTAGAGTGGTGGGCCAATAAAATTTGGCTTTTGCACCTGGCATCTTTTTAGAAGATGTTATTAATAGTTTTATGCCCGTGGGGGTTTGTGTGAGATGGAGCCCCCAGACTATTGGGTCGATGGTAAGTGCAATTAAATTGCTGTGGTTGATGTTGTCCGGATGGTCGATGTGATCGGGGAAGATCGACCGTACTTTTGGTGTGGAGGATCTTCTTTTGACTTCGCCGTACTTGATTGGTATGTTGTTGGCTTGAGACCTCCCTTCATTGTTTCCAGTGCAAGATCGGCCGTTTTGTTTGGAAGATCCTGCATTCTCTATTGGTATGCTTGGCCGCCCTTCTGGGGGTACCATGAATTTCACATGGTTGATCGAGTATGCTGCCTGGGCCGGATGGGCCTGAGCTGTTCTTTTTCCGCTGACCGGACTGGGGACCGCTGAATTCGGCACCAACTTCCCTGACTTGACATTTATGACGATTGCGCCGAGGCTTGAGGATGCCTACTCGTGTATCCTTTGTATTATCTTGGACCGTGGTGGTATGTTGATGTCGGGGTATGTGCCTTAGGTTCTCCTTCTTAGGTTGAGGTAGCAAATTATGCCGTGTGTGCCCTTTGTCGGGACAGTCGAGTCCGTATTCCTCGGTGGCCAGGACCTTGGTCCATCTGTCCACGAGCAAATTTGGTTAGCTTTGAGCTGCTGTTGCATCCTTTGTAGGCTCCTCGCAGTGGTCATGAGCTATCGCTTGATGCGAACTTGTTCCACGGGATCCTCAGGCACGCCGTATTCGGCATCGCCGAGGCTTACCTCGTCTTCGGAGGGGGGCACATAGTTGTTCCTCTCCAAGTATCCGACTGTGGCCAGTCCGACCTGCTTGAAGGCAGGCTGATCAGGGTTGTATTCATCTTTGGCACCATCCGGATTGTTTTCGTCTCATGTACCGGTATTGTTGTGGCGGGGCTTGGAGCGGCGTTGACGACACCCATGCTTTGCTTTCTTCCCTGAGGGGTTATCCTCCGTTGCCTCATCGCCATTGGTTTCCTTCGGAGTGTCCACCATATATATATCATATGAGGAGGTGGCCATCCACCGCCCTGTGGGCGGTGGTTCCTGTTCTTCTCCTGCATTGTCGTCCATACCGTCGGTGTCTTCGGAGTCGAAATCAAGCACATCGATTAAATCATCGACCGTGGCAATGAAGTGGGTGGTGGGTGGGCAACGAATTCCTTTGTCGCCTGCTTCCCACTCGAGCCGGACATAGTTCGGCCAAGAGTCTCCTGACAAAGAGAGAGACTTTAACGAGTTCAGCACGTCGCCCAAGGGCGAGTGCTGGAAGATGTCCGCAGAAGTGAACTCCATTACCGGAGCCCAACCAGGTTCGGAGGGCTCAGGAACGCGCGGACTGGAACCCGCAGCCGGATACGAGTCCGGGGGTCCGGTGTCACAGGCGTCTTTGGGGGCAAGGCCTGTGTTCGGCTCTACCGCCGATGAGTGTGCGGCCCACGAGGCAGGGTTCATCCACCCGTCCTTGGGCAATGCAGTCTGCTCCGGATTTAGGTCCGGGGCTACTATAGGGGCGATATCCCGAGCATTGTCCGACTGCAGGTCAAAGCCGTGCTCATCGTGATTGTTCGGCGCTCCTGGCGCAAGCCCGAACCCATTGAAGATCAATTCTCCGTGATATCGGCCATGTAGTTCAGGTTTCTGAACCTGACCTGGTGGCCAGGGGCGTAGCTGTCGATCTGCTCCAGTTGGCCAAGCGAATTGGCCCACAGTGCGAAGCCGCCGAACACGAAGATCTGTCCGGGGAGAAAAGTCTCACCTTGGACCGTGTTATTGACGATTGAAGGAGCCATCAAGCCTTGCAGCGACGACACAGAGGAACTCTCAATGAAAGCACCAATGTCGGTGTCAAAACCGGTGAATCTCGGGTAGGGGTCCCGATCTGTGCGTCTTAGGCTAATGGTAATAGGAGACAAGGGACACGATGTTTACCCAGGTTTGGGCCCTCTCGATGGAGGTAAAACCCTACTTCCTGCTTGATTGATATTGATAATATGAGTAGTACAAGAGTTGATCTACCCCGAGATCGTAGAGGCTAAACCCTAGAAGCTAGCCTATGCTGATTATGATTGTGATCGTCCCTCTAAGGACCAGACTCTCCGGTTTATATAGAGATCAGAGAGGGATAGGGTTTACATGGAGTCGGTTACAAAGAAGGAAATATAATATCCGGATCGCCAAGCTTGTCTTCCACGCAAAGGAGAGTCCCATCCGGACACGGGACGTAGTCTTGAGTCTTGTATCTTCACGCTCCAATAGTCCGGACAAAGTATATAGTCCGGCTGACCGGATACCCCCTAATCCAGGACTCCCTCAACCACATTTTCCCGTGGAACAAGGAATCTCTTCTATCCAGGCATCGGACTACGCAAATATATGCATACCTTATGGGTTCAAAACAGGAATATGCATCATACTTGGCTTTCTGATGGATTCTGACTTCTTGCAGGAGTTTTCTGACTTATCTTGCCTGACTTCACTGTCTTGAGGATCCAATTTGTACCAAAGGGTTGACTATCGCTTGACATGACTGACTAAAAAACGCACCATCTCCTGATGATAACATTTGTAGACTTGACTGGCAGTGATCTTGGTTAGGAATAAAGGTAAGGAATTTTATTCCTGACAGACTATTATTTAATTACTTCCCACATGCGAGAGATAACAATCCTCATAGTATGTGCCATCACACTGATTCTTCATTTTGCCGGTATATCCATGGGGATAACAGGTTGTGCGATGCTTCAACACAGTTACTGAGGTCAAAATATTGAGCTGTCCTTAGGTCAGACTTGACAGACTCACGTATTCAATGCTGACCGTTTTGATCATATGTTGTTGACGGAGATGGTTGCCTTGCTATGAGGTCCTTACTACAATGAAGTAGACCTCTCAGGCGTATCTTCACTTGGTATTTGATGCGGAATAAGACTGGCTTGAGCATACATCCTACATTTTTCACACAATAACCGGTATACATGTATTGTTGGTCTTGCTCTTTCATTATTATGTTCTTCATCTGGATTCCTTAACTGAAAGAGTGGGACCTTATTTATCCTTGATTATTTTCGCGGCCCTGAATACTATCATGTGCTATATCTTGCAACCATACTTTGGTCTTGTTCATGCCTTGAGTCTCGGGATATTTATCCGGTTCACATGTGATTGTACGGATCTCATTGCTGTTGTTGACTATGCTAGTCAGTCACAGGATTAATAACATTACCTTGTCAGATGTTTGGGGTTGTTCTCGAGAATTCCAACCAAGATGATATCTCAATATCGTCTTTCTTCAAGACTTGTTGATTTTTGCATCATCCACTGTTTTTCCTTCACTTGCATATCCAGTGATGTTGTAGGATGCGTACCGTGAATTTTTCCTTGTGCGAGAGACTTGCATGAACTTGTCATCATACTCACTGTATGAAGAAATATCTGATTCAGGAGGTATACCTTTGTTCTGACTGATTCTTGTTTCTGACTAAACTGTTGCAGATTTGCCACTTGGAAAACACTGCCATATGCTGAGAATTCATTGTTTATTTTCTTGTACTAGTGCCATACTAAAGAAGACTGGACATCTTGCTTCGTAATTCATCGGGGTATCATGCTGCGGAAGACTGGATAGCTTGTGCTCGAAGCTTTTGGTGGATAACTTGCTGAGGAATGCTGGGTACCGTACCTTATATGCTTCCCCCCTTAAAGACTTACTAGGGAAGACTCGGTACATTATGCCAGAAAATTTTGCAGTATCAAATTGAAATGACTGAATATCTTGCACTGGAATCCATTTATACCTTTTTGATGCAGACTGGTGAATCGTGTCTTGCACGCTTTGCTGATAAATTGTTGAGAATGACTGGACTAATTTTCTTTGTGAGCCAAATAATATGCATATATTCTTGTCATTCCGGCTGCTGATTACTTGTATGACAAGAATTGTCTGATTATCCTTCTTGCTGAACTCATTGCATATTTTGATTGACTTCTGGGTGTCGCATGCTTCAAATCTGACTCATGGCCGAATCAATCATTGGGTAGGGACCATACTTCTGACTTGAAATGCACTGTTGGACTTGGATCCATTTTTATTCTCTTGCTGATTTAATCATTGCTGCAATAAAGATGTATCTCTGACGAGTACTTGTTATTAGAAAGTCTGAATAGAATATAACTTGTATTCAGACCGGATGTCTGCAATACAATGTTGTTAGTTGAAAATCTCATTGCTTTTAACTGAGTCCCTTGGTGTATATCTGTATTTCTCACGGCTTCTTTTGAGCCGGTGTCGGTTGAGGTACAATTTCCATAAGGGGGTAACACTGAGGATTTAGAACAAAGAAGCACGATAAAATGATTGATTGTAGTAAAGCACATAACAAACAAGCTACAAAACTAATCCAAACAGGCACACACAAGCACACACAAGCAATGATACTATAGTAGATGCACATGCACTACACGACTGACTACACCCTACGCTTGGGAAAATGCTCGGGAGCTGACGAAGAAGCTAAGGGAGTAGCGAGTGGAACTGCTGACTCCAAAACTCTGGAGGGACGAGGCAGATGGGTTGGTGAAGCTGGCAGAGATTGAGGTAGGGTGGCACCAAGCAATCTCCTGGCTCGAATGGCATCTCGGACTAACTCATAAATAAGAAGACACTCGGCTGTCATGTAGCAAGGTATGGCGAGGATAGCCGGGTCATCTTGAGGGTCGACAGACAGGAACTGGATCCACGTAGGATTCTCGGTGATGGTGGGATAATATCGATCGGCACAGTTCTCTTGCACTAGGCTCTCTTGATGACGAAGGCCGGTGATTACTGCCATTGCGGCAAGCTGAACGACACGCTCGGAAGTAGCACCGTAACCACGGTGGAAACTGTAGGTGCACTTACCAACAGGAATCAGTGCTGACAGATGGACATGGGCAACATACTCCAGGATTCTTCCTCCGGCAAAAAACTGGAGTACTTGATAATGAGGTGGATCTCCATGGGGATAAATGCTATGCCACAAATCGCCAAGGAGGGTGGAAAAGCTGAGAGGTGCAGGAGTGGGACTGAAAGCAATAGTAACAACACTAGGAGCTCTGGGGAGGGCACTGTACTCATGGAAATTGACCGCCATCTATGCACGAAATAGGGGTTAGGGGTAACCAAAATAAGACTATATGCAGCAAACAAATGCAACAACCAAATGCAGCAATGGATTGAGCATAAAATAGGTGGAGGGAGTTTATATGTGTAAGAGAATGTCCTGGTAAATTGGAAGCTTAAATGAAGTAATATAAAATATAGTTGCTTCACAAACTGAAAATCTGACTAGAAACTAAGATTTGGAGCTATGCTCACATAGAAAGGCTAAATGAGCTCAAATTGGGTGGAGAGTGATGATTTTACCAAATGAAGGATTTGGCAAGGTTTCATCTCATTTGTACATGCCTAGAATATACTTCCTTCACGAAGTTTCTTTCTGGGCAGAAACTTTGTAAAATCATTGAAAAATTATTACTTGGCAAATGAGGTTGAATTTTGGCACAGGGCAATGATATGGATAGGAAAAGGTGTCCAAGAAGTTGGGAGTCAATTGGGCAAAGGTAAATAACACTTGCTTTGCAAAGTGCCATTTAGTGCAGAATAGGAAAAGAATTATTGGAGGCTTATTTTTGAACATGGCAATGAAAAGTTTTCCATATTTGAGCAACACATGACCCAAACAATTTATGAGAATTATTTGGGAATTTTTGGAGTGACGGAAATATAGGTTGCTTCACAACCTAGGGCAGATAGGGTTATTCCTTTAATGAAAAAGGAATATTTCCCAATAAAAAGAATATTGGGATTTGGGCTAGGATGGAAATGACATGAGCTAGGCATGGTTTTGGGGATGACAAGCCACTATAAAACCTAGGAAGGCATGATCTTCCCAAGTTTTGGAACCACATAGCCACAGAAAAACAAATAAAATCCAGAAATCCAAGAAAATCAAAGGAAAAAAGAAAAGGAAAAAAATCCAGGGTGTCACAGATGAGGACTTGGCCGATGCATCGTCCCCTCTGGATGTTGTAGCTGATAAGGTTTAGTGGAATTACTTTTTTTGTTAGTGGGTTGGAATCTAATTTTTTGTTGTTGTTAAAAGCTTGACGTACGCTGTTCTGTTCACTTATATGCATTTCTTTTACATATGTGAGCTGCCTAGTTTTACATGTGTGAGCTTCAGTCTTTGACTGAAGTGAACTGCAGTTCTTTTCGCATATGTGGGCTGCAGTCTTTTACAGAACTAAACTGTAGTTCTCTTTTTTTCATATGTGGGCTACACTGTCTGACATAAGTGAACTGCATTTCTTTTTACATATATGGACTGCAGTTATTTGACATATGTGGGCTGTAGTGTTTGACATAAGTGAACTACAGTTCTTCTTACATATATGGACTATAGTTATTTGACATATGTGGGCTGCAGTGTTTGACATAATCAGTGAACTACAGTTCTTTTGCATATTTGGATTGCAGTCTTTGACATAAGTGACCTGTGTGTTGTTGTGTTAATTATCCCCATGCTCATTTGTGTCATTGTGTCTTTTTTTAAACTTTTTACAGCCTGGAGATGAAAACATAGAAGTTCATGTTGATGTGAACCAGGGGAATTGTGCTGTTCTGGGTGGTGGCAGTGTTGATGCTTCTGTATCGGTTGCCGTCGACACAGCAGACCCTTCTGTAGCTCAGGAATCCCACGATGTTGTTTCCCCTAGTCGGCATGAAGATTCTAATTTTGGCATTGAAAAGCCGCTGGAGAATGTCGTTCCTGCTGGTAGAGTTGCTGCTTCTCCTATTTGTTTGGTGCCCAATGATGTTCTTGATGTATTCAGAATGGAGCCTCATGTAGCTAAGGTATCTAAGGACGTTGCGGTTGATCAGACTGTTGTAAATCCAGAGAATGTTGATGTTGCTACAGTAAGGTAGTCCAGTGAGGTTGTGGTCGTTTCTTCACAACCTAGCCAAGTAAATGTTTTGGTCAGCTCTGAAGAATAATAGCATGAAGACTCTAACACTGAAGGCAAGAGTTTTGTTTCAAATAGTGAGGTTGAAGTTTTTCTCATTCATTTTTTAATTACTGTGGTAGCTGCATTAGATGTTTAACGATAAGTGAAACTTCATCTTTTGTTGGTAATTTCCTTATCTTAATATTGAACTTCATTTTTTGGATAAGTGAACTTCATCTTTTTATTACAGATGAAGAACTTCCTACTGTGACACCGTCGAGCATAGATCCAACTCTTCTGAAAAGATACAATGAGTTGTACACTACTGTTATGAGGGCTTGGAGGGACAAAAAGAAGAAGTATGGCTTTTTCAAAATTGTTTTGTTCATATGTATTTTCTAATTTCAATCTTTATCCTTTCTCGTTGTTGTTATTTTTGTAGTATCTTATGTTTCAGTTTTTCATAAAAAATTCAGGGACATGATTGCTTTTAAAACTGAGGTGGCTAATATTACCATTGGCAAAGTTGGTCAATCTTGTTGGGATAAAGGGATGCTCACTACAAGCCTTGTAGATCTCGGGGTTTCTTTGCTGGTAGACAAATTTAAGGGATCTCCGACGATGGTTGTCCCATACCATATTTCTGTAAGCATGCAGAAATTTTTGTTTTAGTTTTTGATTTTCTTGTCTAATTTCGTGTGATTACTTGTTTGCTTGAACACTATTTCTTTTTTTGGTTTTGTTGTGGCAGACAAGTATTTGGCATGGTGATGCTGTAGGCAGGAGTGTTAAAATGATGTTCTCTTCAAAAGCCGAGGAGCGTGTTGATAAAAAACATATGGTGAGTAACGTTCTTATGTGTTGAAAACCATTTTTTGTGTGTTGGTTTTTATAGTGTTCTATTCTTGTTCTTTTAATATATTTTTTTAATTTTTTACTTCCAACAGGTCCTGTTTGCAACATTTGATCCGCCAGAGACGAGGGATGGCGTTGGTCATTATTGTGTAGTTTCCTTAAATTTGAAAGAAAGGCAGTTTGAATTTCTTGACTCACTCAATAAGCCTGGCAGCTCTGAAGTGAACAAGATTTTTAGGAGGATGGTTAAAAATATCAAGCTGCATGGAAAGAAGGTAGCTCAAATTTTGATGAGCCTCTATATCCTCCTACACTTGATGGATTTGTGTTGAAACATGTTGTTGACCCAAATCAGCCAAATGGGTATGCTCCTTACAGCCCCTCTCCACCATACTGCTCAACTGTTTGTTTATATTTTATTATGCGAAACTGATTTTTTTGTTCTTTTATTGTAGGCATGATTGTGGATTCTATATGTTTCAATTCTTGCAGACTTGGGATGGTGTTTGAGTTGCTCAGTTTAGGGTGGAGCACATTGGCTATATTAGAAAGGCCATGCTCTATAGTTGGCTCACATCGACAAAGTGTTACCTTGAGTTATGGTCACTTTAAATTTTTGCAAATAAAGGTTATTTTAGTGAACTTCTTAATTTCCATTATTTATTTTTTCTCTACCGCTTGCTTCCGCTTCTTAAGGTATTTTTTGACTAGTGTGTTTAGTGAAATGCGTGATTTATAGTGGATGGCTATATATTTGTTGTGTAAGTGACCTGCATTTGTTGTAGACAAGTTAGCTACATTTATCCCGTGCAAGTGAGCTGCATTGTTCTAGACAAGTGAGATGCATTGTTCTTTATAAGTAGGCTGCATTGTCCTAGACAAGTGAGCTGCATTGTTCTAGACAAGCAGGTTGCATTCTCTTCTTTAGTGAACTACATCTTTTTATATTATTGAGATGCATTTAATGTTTTTGGTTTTATATTTTGGGCTGAGTGTTCCCATGTTTTTTCTCCTTGTTATCAGGTTTTAATGGGGGTCTTCATGGAGGTTGTACATCACTATTTGAGTCCCAGGTTTCTGAGGTAGTTATGGAGGATTGTGCCATTGAAATCACTACAGATAATTCCAGTTCTTTGGTTGGAGATGATTTGAACACAGATGTGGCATCTGGACCTAATAGTGGAAGTGTTGCTCTACCTGGCTCTCCGCATGAGGTAGTTGATGTTGATGATGATCATTTTGTCACGCTGGCGCCACGCGTCACTAGGACTAGGAGTGCAACAATCAATCATCCTCGTGTAGATGAGGCTGAAGTATTTTCGAACAAGAGGGCGGGTGAGAGGGCTTTTAAGTTGAGAGGCTCTTTAGAGAAATTGAGGCCTCCGAGGTTCAAACATATTGATGAGGCGAGGATAATAAATGATCTCGTTCTCAGCCAACATTTTGTAAACAAATACAGTGAGTAAGTTTTATGTGTGTGCCTTTCATCCTTTTTGTGTGTTTTGTTTTTATTTTTATTTTTTGATCCCATCTATGTATGTTTACTGCAGTAACTCGTTCTTGATGGTGAATAATTCTTTTGGTGATGTCGAAACAGTCAAAGTTGACTATATCTATAATACATTTGGCAAAGGAGCTTGCATGGACTCGTATCTCATGGATTTTGTCATTAAGTACTAGAAGCAAGATGCCGAAATGAGTATAGTTTATCGTTCTGGTGAACGTGTGCTACATTCACCTTTATTTATCACGATAAATGTGTCTGTTGTCATGTTTTTTTGCTTTGGTGCATTTTTTCTCTTGTACTGAATTTTTTTTGTCCATGCATGCATGCGTGTTTCACTCTTTTTTTCATGTCCTATTTGTTCTTTTTCTATGTAGTATGTTCGATGTGAAGAAAAATGAGGAAGGATACCTTGTATTGCCAGTTGTGCATAACCCATTTGTTTTAGAAGATGCAGTTAAGCAGTTCAAGGTTTTCGTTGGTGACAAAAACCTGTTGGACGCAAAACTGGTAAGGCCATTTTTTTCATCATTTTACTTTCCTCTTTGTTGCATTTCTTTTTATAGTTATTTGAAGCAGTGGTCCTAATGTGTGGAATGAGCTTTCATTTCATTTGTTTTTTGATGCGACAGATTATGATGCCGCGCTCCAAGGATGGTCATTATGCCTTATACACGATGAACCAGCATTGCCAGACCATTGGTATCCATGACACCCGGAAGTACACTGGCCATCCTGATTTCACGACAAAGTGGCGCATGACTGACTACAATTCAGATTGCACTGAAGTGGAATGTCATTTTTTTAGCCAAGTGCAAAGCTTTTTTGTGTTTCTCCTACTGCATATATTTTTTAAACTGCACATGCATTGTTAGTACACATAGCACCACACTTGTTAATATGGTGCACTACAACATATGCGACACAGAACTGCATTTTTCTCCCACACACCAATCTATGTAAAAGAGTAGTAAAACAAAATGACCTGACATGCATTTAAAAGAGGGACTGTCTAGTCGTTGAGAAGAACTTGTATTTTTGCTTCGTCTAATAGTTATTGATCTGTGACATGTTTTTTTTTACTTTGTGCTGCCTTTTCACCTTTCACCAGACAAGGAGGATGACTCAGCTGTTGAAGAGCATTTGTGGTGAAAAGTTGTATAACTCTAAGAATCACCCTGACTGGGTTAAATTGGCAGAAAAGCCCTCTTACCCAACCGTGCCAGTGCAGGGACCAAACGCGTGTGGAATCTATGTTTTGAGGTTGACACAGGTGTATAACGGCGTGCGTCTAGTCGACAGAATTGTCAAATCCGAGGTAATACCTTCTCTATTTCTTTATTTGGGTTATTTTTTTCACTTTTCGTTCTTATGACAACCTTTGTTTTAATCATTGATCTACATTTTTTAATTTGTTTCAGCCTCCTGTGGAAGATTGGAAGGTGGAGTACATTTTCCAGCTGCTGTCCAATCCTTTGAACATGTTGTATTATGAAGACATGCCGCTTGAGCTACGAGATCCGATTGCAAGCCTCGGGCTTACTTCCCTGTCGCAGTCGCAATCGCAGTAACAGTCATTTGGCATATTTTTCTAGTTAAAGACATGTGTATGGACAAGAGCTAGGGTCATGGCGTGTACTGTGTGCTGTCTAAGGTAGATAATGTGTATGAAAAGGCCATTTTTTCCGCCCTTGTGTATCATCTGCTTTTTTGCAGCAGCGTACGTGGATGAAACTGTGTGTGTTTTGTTTTATATAAATACCTAATACACACACACATAGAGATATGCAAACCCTATTTTTTTGTTTTTACGTGTGGTTTTTGCTTTTTTGCTCCCGTGCTGTTTTATTAGGTGTTTCATTTTTCACCCTTTTTTATCTGTGCAAAATCTTTGTTTGCAGAATGGCACTACATTCATGTCTATAACCGAACTGCATCATGGATAAGTTCTTTTTTCAGCACAATTTTCCTTTTTATAAAATCGGGCTCTGGTGGTAGTCACACCCCGTCGCCCCTGTCTATCTTAGGGGTGTGGCTCTAGGGTTGCGTGTGTGCTTTGGTTGGAAAACAGAATAGCCGCACTATGCCTGTCAACCAAGTGCACTGCATGCGTTAGCACAAGGCCGAGCAGGGGGTCGGGAGGAGGGGGGGTCATGACACCCTCCAAACCCCCCTGCGAGGCCGAGCCTGAAACGAGCCGAAGCAGGCGGCGATGCGGTGTGCCATGGCGCTGCATGCGGAGGCGAGTCCGTCACACCCTGTCGCCCCCCGTCTATTTAGGGGTGTGGCTCTGGGGTTGCGTGCGTGCTTTGTTGGAAAACAGAATAGCTGCACTGCGCCTGTCAACAAAGTGCATCGCGTGCGTTAGCGCGTGGTCAAGCAGGGGGTGGGGAGGTCGCCGTGACCACCCTCCCCACCCCCTATGAGGCCGAGCCTGGAACGAGCCGGAGCAGGCGCCGACGCGGTGTGCCGCGGCGCCGTATGCGGAGGCGAGTCCTTCACACCCTGTTGCCCTGTCTATCTTAGGGGTGTGGCTCTTGTGTTGCGTGCGTGTTTGGATGGAAAACAGAATAG
Organism: Triticum dicoccoides; assembly: GCF_002162155.2. Taxonomy (NCBI): domain Eukaryota; kingdom Viridiplantae; phylum Streptophyta; class Magnoliopsida; order Poales; family Poaceae; genus Triticum; species Triticum dicoccoides. The sequence goes on along the minus strand of NC_041387.1, from coordinate 181,971,107 downwards.
CCGCACTGCACCTCTCAACCAAGCGCACTGCATGCGTTAGTGCGAGGCCGAGCAGCGGGGTGGAGAGGGGGATCTTAACCCCCCTCCCCACCTCCCGCGAGACCGAGCCTGGAACCTATCAACCAAGCGCACTGCATGTGTTAACGTGAGGCCGGGCAGGGGGGTGGGGTGGGGGGTCGTGATCCCCCTCTCCATCGCCTACGAGGCCGAGCCTGGAATGAGCTGGAGCAGGCGGCGACGCGGCGTGCCGCGGTGCCGCATGCGGAGGCGAGTCCGTCACATCCCGTCACCCCTGTATATATCTTAGGGGTGTGGCTCTGGGGTTGCGTGCATGGTTTGGATGGAAAACAGAATAGCCGCAGTGCGCCTGTCAACCAAGTGCACTGCATGCGTTAGCGCGAGGCCGAGAAGGGGGGTGGGGATGGGAGGTCGTGACCCCCCTACCCCCCTGCGATGCTGAGCCTGGAACGAGCCAGAGCAGGTAGCGATGCAGTGTGCCGTGGTGCCGCATCTGGATACGAGTCCGTCACACCCCGTCGCCCCTGTCTATCTTAGGGGTGTGGCTCTGGGGTTGCGTGTGTGCTTTGGTTGGAAAACAGAATTGCTGCACTACGCTCGTCAACCAAGAGCACTACGTGCGTTATCGCGAGGCCGAGTAGGGGTGGGGAGGGGGGGTTGTGACCCCCTCCCCACCCCCATGCGAGGCCGAGCCAGGAACAAGCTGGAGCAGGCAGCGACGCAGCTTGCCGAAGCACCGCATCCGGAGGCGAGTCCGTCACACCCCATCGCCCCCTGTCTATCTTAGGGGTGTGGCTCTGGTGTTGTGTGCGTGCTTTGGATGGAAAACAGAAAAGCCGCACTACGCCTCATAACCAAGCGCACTGCATGCTTTAGCGCGAGGCCGA
>NC_041387.1:181948808-181969981 GCF_002162155.2 Triticum dicoccoides | reverse complement strand
AACAGAATAGCCGCACTACGCCTATCAAACAAGTGCACTACATGCATTAACGAGATGCCGAGCGGGGGGGGGTGTGGGTGGGAAGGGGGGTCGTGTTCCCCCCTCCCCATCCCCTGCAAGGCCGAGCCTGGAATGAGCCGGAGCAGGCGGCGATGCGGCGTGCCGCGGCGCCGCATGCAGAGGCGAGTCTGTCACACCCCATGACCACCTGTTTATCTTAGGGGTGTGGCTCTAGGGTTGAGTGCATGGTTTGGATGGAAAACAGAATAGTCACATTGCGCCTGTCAACAAAGCGCACTACATGCATTAGCGCGAGGCCGAGAAGGGGGTGGGGATGGGGGGTCGTGAGGCAACCTCCCCACCCCTGCGTTGCCGAGCCTGGAACGAGTCGGAGTAGGCAGCGATGCAGCGTGCCGTGGCACTACATGCGGAGGCGAGTCTGTCACACCCCGTCGCCCTGTCTATCTTATAGGCGTGGCTCTGGGGTTGCGTGCGTGCTTTGGATGGAAAACAGAATAGCCGCACTACGCCTGTCAACCAAGTGCATTGCATGCATTAGCGTGAGGCCGAGCAGGGGGTGGGGAGGGGTTCGTGACCCCCTCCCCACCCCCTGCAAGGTCGAGCCTGGAACGAGCCGGAGCAGGAGGCGACGCGGCATGCCACGGCGCTGCATGCGGAGGCGATTCCGTCACACCCCGTCACCCCTATCTATCTTAGGGGTGTGGCTCTGGGTTGTGTGCGTCCTTTGGTTGGAAAACAGAATAGCCCCACTATGCCTGTCCACCAAGTACACTACATGCGTTAGTGCGAGGCCGAGCACGGGGGTGGGGAGGGGGGTTGTGATCCCCCTCCCCACCACATGCGAGGCCGAGCCTGGATTGAGCCGGAGCAGGCAGCGATGCGGCATGGTGCGACACCGCATGCGAAGGCGAGTCCTTCACACCCCGTCGTCCCCTGTCTATTTAGGGGTGTGGCTCTAGGGTTGCGTGCGTGCTTTGTTGGAAAACAGAATAGCCGCACTTCTCCTATCAACCAAGCGCACTACGTGCGTCAGCGCGTGGCCGGGCAGGAGGGTGGGAAGGGGGTCGTGATCCCCCCTCCCCACCCCCTGCGAGGCCAAGCCTGGAACGAGCCGGAACAGGCGGCGACGCCGCGTGCTGCAGTGCCGCATGAGGAGGCGAGTCCGTCACACCCTGTCGCCCCTCTATATCTTGGGGGCGTGGCTCTAGGGTTGCGTTCATGGTTTAGAAGGGAAGCAGAATAACCGCACTGTGCCAGTAAACCAAGCGCACTACATGCGTTAGTGCGAGGCCGAGTAGGGGGTGGAGAGGCCGAGCATGGAACGAGCCGGACTGCGCCTATCAAACAAGCGCACTGCATGCGTTAACGCAAGGCCATGCAGGAGGGTGGGGAGGGGGGGTCGTGATCCCCTCCCCACCCCCTCCGAGGCCGAGCCTGGAACGAACAAGAGTAGGCGGCGACGCGGCGTGCCGCGGCACCGCATGCGGATGCGAGTCCGTCATACCCCGTCACCCCGTCTGGTTGGAAAACAGAATAGCCGCATCGCGCCTATCAACCAAGCGCACTGCATGCGTTAGCGTGAGGCCGGGGAGGGGGGTGGGGAGGGGGGATGTGATCCCCCCTCACCACCCCCAACGAGGCCGATCCTGGAACGAGCCAGAGCAGGTAGCGATGCGGCATGCCGCGGCGCCGCATGCGGAGGCGAGTCCATCACACCCTGCGAGGCGGTGACCCCCGTCCCCACCCCTGTGAGGCCCACACCTTGCATGTGGAGGCGAGTCCGTCACACCTCGTCACCCCATGTCTATCTTAGGGGTGTGGCTCTGGGGTTGCGCGCATGGTTTGGATGGAAAACAGAATAACCGCACTACGCCTGTCAACCAAGCGCACTGCATGCTTAGCGCGAGGCCAAGAAGGAGGGTGGGGATGGGGGGTCATGACCCCCCCTCCCCACCCCCCTATGACGCCGAGCCTGGAAGGAGCTAGAGCAGGTAACAATGCAGCGTGCCGTGGCGCCGCATGCGGAGGCGAGTGCATCACACCCTGTCGCCCCCATGTTTATCTTAGGGCTGTGGCTCTTGGTTGCGTGCGTGCCTTGGTTGGAAAACAGAATAGCCACACTGCGCCTATGAACCAAGCGCACTACAAGCTTTATCGTGAGGCCGAGCAGGGGGTGGGAAGGGGGGGGGGTCGTGACACCCTCCCCACCCCCCTGCGAGGTTGATCCTGGAATGAGCCGGAGAAGGGAGCGACGCAGCGTGCCGCGACACTGCATGTGGAGGCTAGCCTGTCACGCCCAATGGCCCTGTCTATCTTAGGGGTGTGGCTCTGGGGTTGCGTGCATGCGTTGGATAGAAAACAGAATAGCCGCACTGCGCCTGTCAACCAAGCGCACTGCATGCGTTAGCGCGAGGCCGAGCAGGCGGTGTGGGGAGGGGGGGTCTTGACCCCTCTCCCCACCCCCTACGAGGCCAAGGCTGGAACAAGCCGGAGCAGGCGGCGACGCGGCGTGCCGTGGCGCCGCATGCGGAGGCGAGTCCGTCACACCCCGTCGCCCCTGTCTTTCTTAGGGGTGTGGCTTTGGGGTTGCGTGTGTGCTTTGGTTGGAAAACAGAATAGCCGCACCGCGCCTATCAACCAAGCGCACTACATGCGTTAACGCGAGGCCAAGCGGTGGGTGGGGAGGGCGGGTCGTATTCCCCCCTCCCCACCCCTGCGAGGCCGAGCCTCGAACAAGCTGGAGCAGGCGGCGACGCGGCGTGCCGCGGCGCCGCATGCGGAGGCGAATCCATCACACCCCGTCACCCCGTGTCTATCTTAGGGGTGTGGCTCTGGGTTGCGTGCATGGTTTGGATGGAAAACAGAATAGTCGCACTGCGCCTGTCAACCAAGCGCACTACGTGCGTTACCGCAAGGCCAAGAATGGGGGTGGGGATGGGTGGTCGTGACTCCACCTCCCCACCCCCTTCGAGGCCGAGCCTGGAACAATTCGGAGGAGGCTGCGATGCAGCATGCCGCGACACCGCATGCAGAGGCGAGTCCGTCACACCTTGTCGCCCTGTCTATCTTAGGGGTGTGGCTCTGGGGTTGCGTGCGTGATTTGGTTGGAAAACAGAATAGCCGCACGGCGCCTGTCAACCAAACGCACTACGTGCCTTAGCACGAGGCTGAGCAGAGGGTGGGGATGGGGGGGGGGGTCGTGACCCCCCTCCCCACCCCCCTGCAAGGTCGAGCCTGGAACGAGCCAGAGCAGGTAGCGACATAGCGTGCCGCGGCACCGCATGCGGAGGCGAGTCCGTCACACCCCGTCACGCCTATCTATCTTAGGGGTGTGGCTCTGGAGTTGCGTGCGTGCTTTGGATGGAAAACATAATAGCTGCAGTGCGCCTGTCAACCAAGTGCACTACGCGCGTTAGCGCAAGGCTGAGCAGGGTGGTGGGGAGGGTGTTGTGACCCCCGTCCCCAGCCCCCTGTGAGGCCGAGCCTGGAACGAGCTAGAGTAGGAGGTGACTCCGTCACACACCATCGCCCCTTTGTCTATCTTAGGGGTGTGGCTCTGGGGTTGCGTGTGTGCTTCAGTTGGAAAATAGAATAGCTGCACTGCACCTGTCAACCAAGCGCACTGCATGCATTAGCGTGAGGCCGAGCAGGGGGGTGGGGAGGGGGGTCGTGACCCCCCTGTCGTATATCGGGTTCCGGCAAAACCCTTAAGGTTCGAACACTGGGGTGCGCACGAAGATCTCCTCCCTACCAAATCTCGCTCTCAGCCTCGCAGTGATCCCTAAGCTAGATCGATGAGCAACACAAGAGACACAAGATTTATACAGGTTCGGGTCACCGTTGTGCTGTAATAACCTACTCCTGTGCGTGGTGGTGGATTGCCTCTTGCTGCTGATGAACAGTACAGAGGAAGAACAACCTCGCAAGGAGAGGTGTTATTGTGCTTGATGGTGTGCTTCAGGGGGAATCGACCCGTCTCTAGATGAGATGCCTTTCTACAATGGTGGCTAGCCCTATTTATAGAGGCCCTGGTCCTCTTCCCAAATATTGAGCGGGAAGGGATCCAACAACGGCCATTTTGAAAGGGGAGAACTAGTACAAGCTATCCTGACTAAAGGTGGTGTTTGCCTGCCAAAGGTGCTGGTGATGATGCCGTCTTGGGCTCCATGGTGACCTCCATCCTGCCGTCCTGCTGGTCTTGGTCTCGTTGTATCGAATGGAAACCTTTGCCTAATGCCTCGGTACTCCGCGCCTGCGCTTGCCTCCTTTGCACCAAAGAGAAAACGAGGACACTGCACGGGCTGGCGCCCGCCTGGCCTTGATCGTCATGGCTTGCATCACGGGCACCTCGCGAGGTACCCCTTTCCTTGACCTCTCCGCCTCAGCGCGAGCCTGCCTGGTGAGGCCACTCCTAAGGAGGCCTTGCATCATCCGCCCCGCGAGGCTTGGCCCCTCACGAGGGTCTTGAGTGTTGGGTTGATGAAGAGGGCCGTACTAGGCCACTGGTTGAGCCACGCAGTAGGCCGCGTGCAGGCAAGTCTGGGGACCCCCATTCCTAGAACACGGACAGTAGCCCCCGGGCCCAAGGCGTGCTCGGACTTGGCTTAGTAGCATAGCCAAAGGGCAAGTGCGGAGTGCTGTGGGCCCCAACAGCCTGCGGCCTCGGTTGACGCGTGGCAATTGATTGGATGTGGGCGTCTCCGCTTCCCCATGCTGCCTCGGCAACTGCCCGATTGATGAGTCCCTGCTGCATGCAAAAAGAGTCATCATTACCTGTGATCGTGGAGGTCGACGGTTGGCCTCCCTTGGGCTACAAATACGGAGAGGCGAGAGCCCCCGTCGTCCATCTCTTCTTGCTCCGCCTGCTCCTCCTTCTTCCTTGTTCCTGCTGCTTGCAGCGCCCCCATGGCACCCGTGAAGAGATTCTCGGCCGTGGAGAAGGGGAAGGCTCACCAGGAAGGGCATGGCTATCCTCCGCCCAAGCGCGGCCGCGGTCGTCCTCGCAAGCATCCCGCGACCCCTGCCATGACTTCCCGTGGTCACGGCGGTGGTCCTTCACACGGTGGTGGCCGCCCATGTCGAGGCAGTCCGATTGGTGGGGGAAGGCGTGTCGTGGATGCGCGGTGCGGCCTCCCCGGCCGCGCTTCCACTCGGCGGAGGTGCTGCCAGAGTTTGTTGTGTGGTCGGGTAACCCGGCCGGCAACTGGCTTCAGCTCCCTCGCTCCTTCGCCAGCGAACTGTTGGCTGCTGGCCCCGGCGGGCTCTGGTTGCAGGCGGACGGCTGCTGCAGCAGGGCATCCTGGGTCGCGGTGGAGATCTATGTCGCCGACAATGTGGCTCTGACCCGGGGCTGGCAGACGTTTGCCCGTGCACGTGGCCTGGGCAGGTGGTGCACCCTCCACTTCAAGTATGATGACGACGCGACCCTCTATGTGAGGATGTTCGGAGAAGATGGCCGCCACATTGGGTGTTGCCCTGAACAATGGCGACGAGGTGCTCGGCCTTGGCGACGGTCGTGACGAGGACGAAGGTGAACCCGCTCCCGGTGGCGACCGTAGCTCGTCAAGCTTCAGCGGCTCCTCCTCCGGCGACAGCTCCTCCAGCGGTGGCCGTGATCAGCCACCACGCCGCCGTGCCTGCTTCGAGGGCGGCAGCGGGTCGTCCCGCCGCCGCGCTCCGGTGAAGCACGAGGAGGAGTGTGATTGAGCTCAGGAGGACGACACAGATCCCTCCTCGCGAGCTGTTGCAAGTCGCGTGCCGCTTTTATTTTGTTTTCCTCCTCTTCCTGCATCAAGAGTGAGAAGTATGGGGCCCCGTGGGGGGGAGTGCGACAAACTATGATCCCCTAATTATCGTACTGCATTTGTTGTTCCTGTGCTGTGTTATGGTGTCGTCATTATGCATCTGCGCGTAGGATCAACTTAGCTTGGGATGTTTGAAGTAGTCTCCGCCTCTTGAGGTACCTGCTTCAGGCCTCGCCGGGCGCCTTAAGAGCTGCAAAAAATCTGTTGGGATAATTATTTCCGAACCTTGGTCGCGAGGGTTGTCGGCCATGGCCCGGTGCTTTGTGTCGCGATGCCCGAGGGGCATGGACTGGGAGGGGTGCTCCCATTGCAAACTCGAATGAGAGAGCCTCGCGAAAATCGGGAGAGGAAGGGCTCACGAGGGCGCCCATGCAGCCCCCTGGCGAGGTTTGCGAGAGAGAGAACTATTGGGGAACATAGTAATTTCCAAAAATTTCCTACGCACACGCAAGATCATGGTGATGCATAACAACGAGAGGGGAAAGTGTTGTCCACGTACCCTCGTAGACCGAAAGCGGAAGTGTTAGCACAACGCGGTTGATGTAGTCATACGTCTTCACGGCCCAACCGATCAAGCACCGAAAACATGACACCTCCGAGTTCTTGCACATGCTCAGCTCGATGACGTCCCTCGAACTGTGATCCAGCCGAGTGTCGAGGGAGATTTCCGTTAGCACGACGGCGTGGTGACTATGATGATGTTGTACCGATGCAAGGCTTCGCCTAAGCACCACTACGATATTATCGAGGTGGATATGGTGGAGGGGGGCACCGCACACGGCCAATAGATCTCAAGGATCAGTTGTTGTTGTTGTGTCTAGAGGTGCCCCCTTCACCCGTATATAAAGGAGCAAGGGGGAGGGGGCAGGCGGCCAGGAGGGGGAGCGCCAGGAGGAGTCCTACTCCCACCGGGAGTAGGACTCCCTCCTTTCCTTGTCCAAGTAGGAGAGGGGGAAGGAAGGGAGAGAGGGGAGGAAGGAAAGGGGGGCGCCCCCCTCCTTGTCCTATTCGGACTAGAGGGGGAGGGGGCGCGTGGCCTGCCCTGGCCGCCCCTCCTCTTCTCCACTTTGGGCCCATGAGGCCCATTAACCCCCCGGGGGGTTCCGGTAACTCCCCGGTACTCTGGTATATATCCGATAACCCCCGGAACCATTCCGGTGTCCAAATATAGTCGTCCAATATATCAATCTTCATGTCTCGACCATTTCGAGACTCCTCGTCATGTCCATGATCATATCCGGGACTCCGAACTATCTTCGGTACATCAAAACACATGAACTCATAATATAACTGTCATCTAACCTTAAGCGTGCGGACCCTACGGGTTCGAGAACTATGTAGACATGACCGAGACACGTCTCCGATCAATAACCAATAGCGGAACCTGGATGCTCATATTGGCTCCTACATATTCTACGAAGATCTTTATCAGTCAAACCGCATAACAACACACATTGTTCCCTTTGTCATCGGTATGTTACTTGCCTGAGATTCGATCGTCGGTATCTCAATACCTAGTTCAATCTCGTTATAGGCAAGTCTCTTTACTCGTTATGTAATGCATCATTCCGGAACTAACTCATTAGCTACATTGCTTGCAAGGCTTATAGTGATGTGCATTACCGAGAGGGCCCAGAGATACCTCTCCGACAATCGGAGTGACATAACCTAATCTCGAAATACGCCAACTCAGCATGTACCTTTGGAGACACCTGTAGAGCTCCTTTATAATCACCCAGTTACATTGTGACGTTTGGTAGCACACAAAGTGTTCCCCTGGTAAACGTTGCACAATCTCATAGTTGTAGGAACATGTATAAGTCATAAAGAAAGCAATAGTAACATACTTAAACGATCAAGTGCTAAGCTAACGGAATGGGTCAAGTCAATCACATCATTCTCCTAATGATGTGATCCCGTTAATCAAAGGACAACTCATGTCTATGGTCAGGAAACACAACCATCTTTTGATCAACAAGCTAGTCAAGTAGAGGCATACTAGTGACACTATGTTTGTCTATGTATTCACACATGTATTATGTTTCCGGTTAATACAATTCTAGCATGAATAATAAACATTTATCATGATATAAGGAAATAAATAATAACTATATTATTGCCTCTAGGGCATATTTCCTTCAGTCTCCCACTTGCACTAGAGTCAATAATCTAGATTACACAGTAATGATTCTAACACCCATGGAGCCTTGTTGCTGATCATATTTTGCTCGTGGAAGAGGCTTAGTCAATGGGTCTGCAACATTCAGATCCATATGTATCTTGCAAATCTCTATGTCTCCCACCTGGACTTGGTCCCGGATGGAATTGAAGCGTCTCTTGATGTGCTTGGTCCTCTTGTGAAATCTGGATTCCTTTGCCAAGGCAATTGCACCAGTATAGTCATAGAAGATCTTCATTGGTCCCGATGCACTAGGTATGACACCTAGATCGGATATGAACTCCTTCATCCAGACTCCTTCATTTGCTGCTTCCGAAGCAGCTATGTACTCCGCTTCACATGTAGATCCCATGATGATGCTTTGTTTAGAACTGCACCAACTGACAGCTCCACCATTCAATATAAACACGTATCCGGTTTGCGATTTAGAATCATTCGGATCAGTGTCAAAGCTTGCATCAACGTAACCATTTACGACTAGCTCTTTGTCACCTCCATGAACGAGAAACATATCCTTAGTCCTTTTTAGGTATTTTAGGATATTCCCGACTGCTGTCCAGTGATCCACTCCTGGTTTACTTTGGTACCTCCCTGCTAAACTTATTGCTAAGCATACATCAGGTCTGGTACACAACATTGCATACATGATAGAGCCTATGGCTGAAGCATAGCGAACATCTTTCATTTTCTCTCTATGTTCTGTTGTGGTCGGGCATTGAGTCTGACTCAACTTCACACCTTGTAATACAGGCAAGAACCCTTTCTTTGCTTGATCCGTTTTGAAATTTTTCAAAACTTTATCAAGGTATGTGCTTTGTGAAATTCCAATTAAACGTCTTGATCTATCTCTATAGATCTTGATGCCTAATATGTAAGCAGCTTCACCGAGGTCTTTCATTGAAAAACTTTTATTCAAGTATCCTTTTATGCTATCCAGAAATTCTATATCATTTCCAATCAATAATATGTCGTTTACATATAATATCAGAAATGTTACAGAGCTCCCACTCACTTTCTTGTAAATACAAGCTTCTCCAAAAGTCTGTATAAAACCATATGCTTTGATCACACTATCAAAGCGTTTATTCCAACTCCGAGAGGCTTGCACCAGTCCATAAATGGATCGCTGGAGCTTGCACACTTTGTTAGCGCTTTTTGGATCGACAAAACCTTCTGGTTGCATCATATACAACTCTTCTTCCAGAAATCCATTCAGGAATGCAGTTTTGACATCCATTTGCCATATTTCATAATCATAAAATGCGGCAATTGCTAACATGATTCGGACTGACTTAAGCATCACTACGGGTGAGAAAGTCTCATCATAGTCAACTCCTTGAACTTATCGAAAACCTTTTGCAACAAGTCGAGCTTTGTAGATAGTAACATTACCATCAGCGTCAGTCTTCTTCTTGAAGATCCATTTATTCTCGATGGCTTGCCGATCATCGGGAAAGTCAACTAAAGTCCATACTTTGTTCTCATACATGGACCCCATCTCAGATTTCATGGCCTCAAGCCATTTTGCGGAATCTGGGCTCATCATCGCTTCCTCATAGTTCGTAGGTTCACCATGGTCAAGTAACATCACTTCCAGAATAGGATTACCATACCACTCTGGTGCGAATCTTACTCTGGTTGACCTACGAGGTTCGGTAGTAACTTGATCTGAAGTTTCATGATCAATATCATTAGCTTCCTCACTGATTGGTGTAGTCGTCACAGGAACCGGTTTCTGTGATGAACTATTTTCCAATAAGGGAGCAGGTACAGTTACCTCATCAAGTTCTACTTTCCTCCCACTCACTTCTTTCGAGAGAAACTCCTTCTCTAGAAAGGATCCAAATTTAGCAACAAAAGTCTTGCCTTCAGATCTGTGATAGAAGGTGTACCCAATGGTCTCTTTTGGGTATCCTATGAAGACACATTTCTCCAATTTGGGTTTGAGCTTATCTGGTTGAAGTTTCTTCACATAAGCATCGCAGCCCCAAACTTTAAGAAACGACAACTTTGGTTTCTTGCCAAACCACAGTTCATAAGGCGTCGTCTCAACAGATTTTGATGGTGCCCTATTTAACGTGAATGCGGCCGTCTCTAAAGCATAACCCCAAAACGATAGCGGTAAATCAGTAAAAGACATCATAGATTGTACCATATCTAGTAAAGTACGATTACGACGTTCGTACACACCATTACGTTGTGGTGTTCCGGGTGACGTGAGTTGCGAAACTATTCCGCATGTTTCAAATGTAAACCAAACTCGTAACTCAAATATTCTCCTCCACGATTGGATCATAGAAACTTTATTTTCTTGTTACGATGATTTTCCACTTCACTCTGAAATTCTTTGAACTTTTCAAATGTTTCAGACTTATGTTTCATTAAGTAGATATACCCATATCTGCTCAAATCATCCGTGAAGGTGAGAAAATAACGATACCCGCCGCGAGCCTCAATGTTCATTGGACCACATACATTAGTATGTATGATTTACAACAAATCTGTTGCTCGCTCCATAGTTCCGGAGAATGACGTTTTAGTCATCTTGCCCATGAGGCACGGTTCGCAAGTACCAAGTGATTCATAATCAAGTGATTCCAGAAGTCCATCAGTATGGAGTTTCTTCATGCACTTTACACCAATATGACCCAAATGGCAGTGCCACAAATAAGTTGCACTATCGTTATCAACTCTGCATCTTTTGGCTTCAACATTATGAATATGTGTATCACTACTATCGAGAATTAATAAAAATAGACCAGTCTTCAAGGGTGCATGGCCATAAAAGATATTACTCATATAAATAGAACAACCATTATTCTCTGATTTAAATGAATAACTGTCTCGCATCAAACAAGATCTAGATATAATGATCATGCTTAACGCTGGCACCAAATAACAATTATTTAGGTCTAAAACTTATCTCGTAGGTAGAAGTAGAGGTAGCGTGCCGACCGCGATCACATCGACTTTGGAACCATTTCCCACGCGCATCGTCACCTCATCCTTAGCCAATCTTCGCTTAAACCGTAGTCCCTATTTCGAGTTGCAAATATTAGCAACAGAACCAGTATCAAATACCCAGGTGCTACTGCGAGCATTAGTAAGGTACACATCAATAACATGTATATCACATATACCTTTGTTCACCTGCCATCCTTCTTATCCGCCAAATACTTGGGGCAGTTCCGCTTCCAGTGACCAGTCTGCTTGCAGTAGAAGCACTCAGTCTCAGGCTTAGTTCCAAATTTGGGTTTCTTCTCTTGAGCAGGAACTTGTTTGTCGTTCTTCTTGAAGTTCCCCTTCTTCTTCCCTTTACCCTTTTTCTTGAAACTGGTGGTCTTATTGACCATCAACACTTGATGCTCCTTTTTGATTTCTACCTCCGCAGCTTTTAGCACTGCGAAGAGCTCGGGAATAGTCTTATCCATACCTTGCATATTATAGTTCATCACGAAGCTCTTGTAGCTTGGTGGCAGTGATTGAAGAATCCTTTCAATGACACTATCATCAGGAAGATTAACTCCCAATTGAATCAAGTGATTATTATACCCATACATTTTGAGTATATGTTCACTGACAGAACTATTCTCTTCCATCTTGCAGCTATAGAACTTATTGGAGACTTCATATCTCTCAATTCGGGCATTTGCTTGAAATATTAACTTCAACTCCTGGAACATCTCATATGCTCCATGGCATTCAAAACGTCGTTAAAGTCTCGGTTCTAAGCCGTAAAGCATGGCACACTGAACTATCGAGTAGTCATCAGCTTTGCTCTGCCAGACGTTCTTAACGTTGTCAGTTGCATCTGCAGGAGGCCTGGCACCCAGCGATGCTTCCGGGACGTAATTCTTCTATGCAGCAATGAGGATAATCCTCAAGTTACGGACCCAGTCCGTGTAATTGCTACCATCATGTTTCAACTTAGCTTTCTCAAGGAACGCATTAAAATTCAACGGAACAATAGCACGAGCCATCTATCTACAACAAACATAGACAAGCAAAATACTATCAGGTACTAAGTTCATGATAAATTTAAGTTCAATTAATCATATTACTTAAGAACTCCCAGTTAGATAGACATCCCTCTAATCATCTAAGTGATCACGTGATCCAAATCAACTAAACCATGTCCGAGCATCACGTGAGATGGAGTAGTTTTCAATGGTGAACATCACTATGTTGATCATATCTACTATATGATTAACACTCGACCTTTCGGTCTCAGTGTTCCGAGGCCATATCTGTATATGCCAGGCTCGTCAAATTTAACCTGAGTGCTCCGTGTGTGCAACTATTTTGCATCCGTTGTATTTGAACGTAGAGCCTATCACACCCGATCATCACGTGGTGTCTCAGCACGAAGAACTTTCGCAATGGTGCATACTCAGGGAGAACACTTATACCTTGAAATTTAGTGGGAGATCATCTTATAATGCTACCATCAATCAAAGCAAAATAAGATGCATAAAGGATAAACATCACATGCAATCAATATAAGTGATATGATATGGCCATCATCATCTTGTGCTTGTGATCTCCATCTCCAAAGCACCGTCATGATCACCATCGTCACCGACGCGACACCTTGATCTCCATCATAGCATCATTGTCATTACGCCACCTATTGCTTCTACGACTATCGCTACCGCTTAGGGATAAAGTAAAGCAATTACAGGGCGTTTGCATTGCATACAATAGGGCGACAACCATGTGGCTCCTGCCAGTTGCCGATAACTCGGTTACAAAACATGATCATCTCATACAATAAAATATAGCATCACGTCTTTACCATATCACATCACAATATGCCCTGCAAAAACAAGTTAGACGTCCTCTACTTTGTTGTTGCAAGTTTTACGTGGCTGCTACGGGCTGAGCAAGAACCGTTCTTACCTACGCATCAAAAACCACAACGATAGTTCGTCAAGTTAGTGCTGTTTTAACCTTCTCAAGGACCGGGCATAGCCACACTCGGTTCAACTAATGTTGGAGAAACTGACACCCACCAGCCACCTATGTGCAAAGCACGTCGGTAGAACCAGTCTCGCGTAAGCGTACGCGTAATGTCTGTCCGGGCCGCTTCATCCATCAATACCGCCGAACCAAAGTATGACATGCTACTAAGCAGTATGACTTGTATCGCCCACAACTCACTTGTGTTCTACTCGTGCGTATAACATCTAAGCATAAAACCAGGCTCGGATGCGACTGTTGGGGAACATAGTAATTGCAAAAAAAATCCTACGCACACGCAAGATCATGGTGATGCATAGCAACGAGAGGGGAGAGTGTTGTCCACGTACCCTCGTAGACCGAAAGCGGAAGCGTTAGCACAACGTGGTTGATGTAGTTCTTCATGGCCCAACCGATCAAGCACCGAAAACATGACACCTCCGAGTTCTTGCACACGTTCAGCTCGATGACGTCCCTCGAACTCCGATCCAGCCGAGTGTCGAGGGAGAGTTCCGTCAGCACGACGGCGTGGTGACGATGATGATGTTCTACCGATGCAGGGCTTCGCCTAAGCACCGCTACGATATTATCGAGGTGGAATATGGTGGAGGGGGCACCGCTCATGGCTAATAGATCTCAAGGATCAATTGTTGTTGTGTCTTGAGGTGCCCTCCTGCCCCCGTATATAAAGGAGCAAGGGGGAGGGGGCGGCCAACCAGGAGGGGGCGCGCCAGGAGGATTCCTACTCCCACTGGGAGTAGGACTCCCTCCTTTCCTTCTCCAAGTAGGAGAGGGGGAAGGAAGGGAGAGAGGGGAGGAAGGAAAGGGGGGTGCCGCCCCCTCCTTGTCCTATTCGGACTAGAGGGGGGAGGGGGCGTGCGGCCTGCCCTGGCCGCCCCTTCTCTTCTCCACTTTGGGCCCATGAGGCCCATTAACCCCCCGGGGGGTTTCGGTAACTCCCCGGTACTCCGGTATATATCCGATAACCCCCGGAACCATTCCGGTGTCTGAATATAGTCGTCCAATATATCAATCTTCATGTCTCGACCATTCGAGACTCCTCGTCATGTCCGTGATCATATACAGGACTCCGAACTATCTTCGGTACATCAAACCAAATGAACTCATAATATAACGGTCATCTAACTTTAAGCGTGCAGACCCTACCTGTTCGAGAACTATGTAGACATGACCGAGACACGTCTCCGGTCAATAACCAATAGCGGAACCTGGATGCTCATATTGGCTTCTACATATTCTACGAAGATCTTTATCAGTCAAACCGCATAACAACAACGTTGTTCCCTTTGTCGTCGGTATGTTACTTGCCCGAGATTCGATCGTCGGTATCTCAATGCCTAGTTCAATCTTGTTATAGGCAAGTCTCTTTACTCGTTATGTAATGCATCATTTCGTAACTAACTCATTAGCTACATTGCTTGGAAGGCTTATAGTGATGTGCATTACCGAGAGGGCCCAGAGATACCTATCCGATAATCGGAGTGACAAAACCTAATCTCGAAATACGCCAACTCAACATGTACCTTTGGAGACACCTGTAGAGCTCCTTTATAATCACCCAGTTACGTTGTGACGTTTGGTAGCACACAAATTGTTCCTCCGGTAAACGGGAGTTGCATAATCTCATAGTTGTTGGAACATGTATAAGTCATGAAGAAAGCAATATCAACATACTTAAACGATCAAGTGCTAAGCTAACAGAATGGGTCAAGTCAATCACATCATTCTCCTAATGATGTGATCCCGTTAATCAAATGACAACTCATGTCTATGGTCAGGAAACATAACCATCTTTTGATCAACAAGCTAGTCAAGTAGAGGCATACTAGTGAAACTATGTTTGTCTATGTATTCACACATGTATTATGTTTTCGGTTAATACAATTCTAGCATGAATAATAAACATTTATCATGATATAAGGAAATAAATAATAACTTTATTATTGCCTCTAGGGTGTATTTCCTACAAGAACGAGTCAGACAAAAGCTAAAAATAGAAAACGAGGGCAGAAGACGACGGGCAGAACTGACAAAGAACACTAGAAGCAACATTAATAAAGGTTCAAGCAAGGGAGAACAGGCCAATTGCGGAAAGCAAATGAAAAGCCGTATCCGGAACCTAATCTAGTCTTCGACGTCTTCTCACCAGCGCGGAGCTAAGTGCTGTCACTGGGCGTGGGAGGGAGCCCCCGAGGTCTAAGGGCGGCACTCCGGAGACTCCGGGGCATGTACAACGCCACTCATTATTACGTGAGAGTGTCATGGGTGGCGAGATTCATAGGCACTGGGCCTTCTTCATAGGCACCGGGCCTTTCTTCGGGCGGCGAGCTTCACAGGCACCAGGCCTTCTTCATAGTCACTGGGCCTTTCTTCAGGGGTAAAACTTCCGGAGGTGCTGGATGTTCCAGACGTTCAGGATGGGCACCCCTTCCTTGGTCTCCAGGCGCGCGGCGCCAGGCCTGGAAACATGGACAACCTTGAACGAGCCCTCCCACATGGGCAAGAGCTTATGCAGCCCTTCCCTAGAGAGCACCCGCCTGAGTACGAGGTCTCCTACCTTGATAGTCCTGGGGCGGATGTTGTGACAGTGATACTGCCGCAGCGCCTGCTGGTATCTTGCTGCCCGTAGCATAGCTTCATGGCGGCGTTCCTCCCCCAGCACGAGGTCCATCCCTCGCATGGCGTCCTTCTGCGCCTCATCAAACGTTAGGACCCGCGCGGAGCGATGCCTGACCTTGTGAGGGAGAACCGCTTCTACTTCGTAGACGAGGAAGAATGGGGTCTCGTCAGTTGGCTTGGTGGCAGTAGTGCGGATGGACCACAACATGGGCTGGAGCTCATCGTAGCAGCCCCTGCCGCATGCCTCCAGCTTCTTCTTGAAGGTCCTTGTCTTGAGACCCCTCAGGACATTCGTGTTGGCGCGTTCGACCTGGCCGTTGCTCCGGGGGTGCGCCATCGAAGCGTAGCATATCTGCGTTCCAAGGTTAGCACAATACATTTTCAAGAGATTGCTAGTGAACTGCGAACCGTTGTCGGTGATGATGCGGTTGGGGACCCCAAACCGGTTCACGAGGCCCTTGATGAACTTGACCATAGAACCGGCTGGGATGGTGCGAACGACTTCCATCTCTGCCCACTTGGTGAACTTGTCGATGGCGACATAGAGGTAGCGGTAGCCCCCAGGCGCTCGAGGGAACAGGCCCAAGATATCCAGCCCCCAGACCGTGAACGGCCACGAGAGCAGAATGGTCTGCAGGCCCTAAGCTGGCTGATGGATCTGCTTGGCGTGGAACTAGCAAGCTTTGTAGGACTTCACTAGCTCGGTCGCGTCGTTGAGTGCCGTAGGCCAGTAGAACCCACTGCAAAACTCCTTACCGACGAGGGTCCGTGATGATGAGTGGTGTTCGCAGTCTCCACCGTGTATGTAGGCCAACAGCTCCTTCCCCTGTTCCCTGGAGATGCAACGTAGGGAAACGTCATTTGGCTGCTTCCGGTATAACTCACCGTCTTGGATGCAGTAGGCCGTGGCCTGCCGGGCCACGCATTCCGCGTCCTCCTCTTTCTCTGGCAGCGTCCCTTGCATCATGTAGTCCTTGAATTCCGTGATCCAGCATCCTTCCTGAGGCTCCAGCTCCAAGAGTAGGCTCAAGCCCCAAGAGTAGGCGTGCTCCCGAGGTCGGGCCACATGCTGGGGCTCCTGTGGCAGGCGGTTGGGGAAGCTCTTCCTGAGGCTTCGCCGCGCTTGAAAGTGACGGTACCACTGACGGCTTGAAGAGTCGCTCCTCGAAAATGCCAGGTTCCTGAGGCAGTCGTCTGGATGCCCTCTTGGTGATGTCATCAGCCTCTTGGTTGGTGCCGCAGGGCACATGCTACAGCTCCAGCCCCTAGAACTTTTTCTCTATCTTGCGTACTTCCGCAAGATATGCCTCCATGTGCTCGTCCATTGGCTCATACACCTTGTTGGAGAAGTTGACGAGGAGTTGTGAATCACCGTTGATGATGAGGTGCTTCACTCCCAGTGCTACTGTAGCTTTCAGGCCTGCTACGAGGCCCTCATATTCTGCTATGTTGTTGGAGACCTTCTCGCCCTACTGGAAACAGAGTTGTACAACGTAATAGAGCTTGTCCTGAGTGGGAGATATAAGCACTGCACCAGCCCTCGCGCCCTACCATGAGAAGGCTCCATAGAAGTACAAGACCCAGCCATCTGGTGCCTCACTTCCTGGGGAGAGAGACCAATCCTCGCCCGCCTTGAGCCCTGGCGCTTTTGTCCATTCTGCACAAAATCAGCAAGTGCGGCTCCCTTGACGAACCTGGTTGTGCTGAACTCCAACTGAAACACTTGCAGTTCGATGTTCCATTCGGCGACCCTTCCAGCAGGGTTGGGGCTCCTGAGTACCCTTTCCAATGGGTAGGCCGAGACGACCTTGATGGGGTGACCTTGAAAGTAGTGCTGCAGCTTACGCGAGGCCACCAAGAGTGTGAGTAAGAGCTTCTGAGGCATGGGGTATCGTGCCTTTGCATACCGCAACACTGTGCTGACGAAGTACAATGGATGCTCGACGAGGGTGGGTGTGCTGACGGAGCATGTGTCCTCCAGAGGTTGAGGCGCCTCCTGAGACGATGGAGCCCCCAGCACGCGGTCGCTTGGTGCGGCCTCTTCAGCCCTGGGGGCATCTTCCTACTAAGGCTGGTCTCCGGCTGCCAAGGTCATGGTCCTCGCGAGGCCTTCTTGGTCTTGAGTCTTCACGACTGGGGCCGTGGATGGGCGTGATGCGGCCTTAGCCTGGCATTCCTCCCGAACCGCCACTAGGGCTGCGCTGGCGGAGTAGGGAGTGGCAGCGAGGTAGAGCACCAAGGACTCGAGAGGGCGCGGTGCCACCATCACCGGAGGGCTGGTCAGATATTTCTTGAGGTCTTGAAATGCTTGGTCGGCCTCCTGTGTCCACTCAAACGGGCCTTTCTTCTTCCTTAGCTTGAAGAACAGTAGGGCACGCTCCCCCAACTTAGAGATGAAGCATCCTAACATAGTCACGCGACCGCCGAGCTTCTGCATTTCTCTGAGGGTTTGCGGTGGACTCATGTCTTCGATTGCCTTGACCTTCTCCGGGTTGGCCTCGATCCCCCCGTGGGACACAAGGAAGCCCAGTAGCTTACCAGAAGGGACGCCAAACATGCACTTCTCCGGGTTAAGTCGCAGGTCCACCTTGCGGAGGCTCGCGAAGGTCTGTTCCAAATCCTGGATCAAGGTCCTTGCCTCCTGAGATTTCACCACAATGTCGTCGACATAAGCCTCAGCGTTTTTCCCGAGCTGCCGGCCCAAGGCAATGTGCATCAGCCACCGGAAGGTCGCGCCCGCGTTGTGCAGCCCGAACGGCATGCAAGTGTAGCAATATACTCCACATGGGGTTAGGAAGGATGTCTTCTCCACGTCTTCCACCGCCATCTTGATTGGGTGATAACCTGAAAACGCATCCAGGAAACATAGCAGGCCGCACTCGGCTGTGGAGTCGACAATCTGGTCGATGCGGGGGAGCGGGAACGGATCTTGAGGGCAAGCCTTGTTGAGGTTGGTGAAGTCGATGCACATGCGCTCCTTTCCTCCCTTTTTTGGCACAACAACAGGGTTTGCAAGCCATTCGGGGTAGCGAACCTCGCGAATAACACCTGCTGCCTCTAACTTGCGGGTCTCCTGGACAATGAAGGCCTGCTTCTCGGTGTACTGCCGCCTCACCTTCTACTTCACGGGGCGTACATTGGGGCATACATTCAGGTGATGCTCAATCACCTACCTTGGGACCCCCGCTAGCTACTTGGGCTCCCATGCGAACACCTCCTTGTTCGAGCGCAAAAACTTCACCAGCGCCTCCTCTTGGTCGGGGTCGAGGTTGGCACCTATGGTGAAGGTGGCTCCCAAGGACCCGTCTTCCTCAACTGGCACCTGCTTGGTCTCCGCCTTGTCCTAAGTGCACAACTGCTTCTTCTTGGTCGGTGCAGCCCCCTTAGCCTTGGAGGTGTCCGCGCTGGCAGGCTGCACCGCCGCCGTGGTCTTGAGGGCGAGCTTGAGCGCCAGCAGAGCCTCCTTGGTATCTCCAGCTACCGTGAGGACGTCGCTGCTCCTCGGCATCTTCATGAGGTTGCCGGATGGGTCGCTGCCATGAACTGAGCCAAGGCTGCGTATCCGAGGATGGCGTTGTACGGCAGGCCAATGTGGGCGATGTCAAAGTCGATGAGCTTGGTGCGGTAGTTGTCGTGGGTGCCGAAGGTCACAGGAAGGTGGATTTGCCCCAGGGAGCTGGAGGAACCGCCTCTGACGCCTGAGAACGACTTGCTGGGTCGGAGCCGTTGCAGTGGTACATGGAGGAGGCTGAAGGCCTCCACCGAGAGCATGTTGAGGCCGGCGCCGCCATCGGTAAGGGTTTTGGTGATGGCCACCCGGCAGATGGTGGGTGTGCAGAGCATCGGGAGCGCGCCTGAGCAGGCGGTGTTGACGGGGTGATCACCCGATTTGAAGGTCAGGTTGGCCTTGGGTGCCGCCCAACCCGGGGGAGCTCCTTGCCGCGCGAGGGCGGCGCCAATCTAGCAAAAGAATGGCTTGGCATGGCGATCTGAGGGTGGCGCCTGCGAGCCACCCAGGAGAGATGTGACAACCGGGGGCACTGGCGCCGCGTAGTGGGTGAGGAAGAGGTCGCGCAGTTCCTCCCAGGAGGCTACAGAAGATGTCGGTAGGTTGAACAGCCAAGCGCGCGGGATGCCAGTGAGGGCCATGGGAAACCAGTTGGCCATGACCTTGTCGTCGTCCCCGGCCTTGAGGACAGCCTCCTCGTACACCAGCAGGAAATCCAGCGGGTCCACCGTGCCGTCATAGCACGGCGGCATCTCCGGCTTGAACTTGTGCGGCCACTACACCTATCGCAAGGCGGGGGCCAAGGCTCGGAGCCCCTGGCCCCGGTGCTGGCGCCGGCTGCCGGAGCCGGAGGCATGATAACCGCCATGAGGGCGAAGCGCGGTGTCGGTGAAGAGCGGGTTGACGGAAGGAAGAGCTCCGGCGCACCCCTACCTGGCGTGCCAAATGTCGGATATCGGGTTCCGGCAAAACCCTTAAGGTTCGAACACTAGGGTGCGCACGAAGATCTCCTCCCTACCGAATCTTGCTCTCAGCCTCACCGCGATCCCTAAGCTAGATCGATGAGCAACACAAGAGACCCAAGATTTGTACAGGTTCGGGCCACCGTTGTGGTGTAATACTCTACTCCTGTGCGTGGTGGTGGATTGCCTCTTGGGCTGCTAATGAATAGTACAGAGGGAGAACAACCTCACGAGGATAGGTGTTCTTGTGCTTGATGGTGTGCTTTGGGGGGAATCGATCCGTCTCTAGATGAGATGCCTTTCTACTATGGTGGCTAGCCCTATTTATAGAGGCCCTGGTCCTCTTACCAAATATTGAGTGGGAAGGGATCCAACAATGGCCATTTTGTAAGGGGACAACTAGTACAAGCTATCCTGTCTAAAGGTGGTCTTCGCATGCCAAAGGCGCGGGTGATGACGCCGTCTTGGGCTCCATGGTGACTTCCGTCCTGCCGTCCTGCAGGTCTTGGTCTCGTTGCACCGATATGGAAAGCTTTGCGTGATGCCTGGGTACTCTGCGCCTGCGCTTGCCTCTTTTGCACCAAAGAGGAAACAAGGACACTGCACGGGCTGGCACCCGCCTGGCGCCCGCATGGCCTTGATCGTCATGTCTTGTGTCACGGGAACCTCGCGAGGTACCCCTTGCCTTGACCTCTCCGCCTCCTCGCGAGCCTGCCTGGTGAGGCCACTCCTGAGGAGGCCTTGCATCGTCCGCCCTACGAGGCTTGGCCCCTCGCGAGAGTCTTGAGTGTTGGGTTGATGAAGATGGGCCGTACTGGGCCACTGGTTGGGCCACACAGCAGGCCGCAGGTAGGCAAGTCTGGGGACCCCCATTCCCAGAACACCGACACCCCCTCCCCCCCCTGTGAGGCCGAGCCTCGAACGAGCCAGAGCAGGAAGTGACGCGGCATGCCATGGCACCGCATGCGAAGGCAGGTCCGTCACACCCCGTCGTCCCCTGTCTATCGTAGGGGTGTGGCTCTAGGGTTGCATGTGTGGTTTGGATGGAAAACAGAATAGCCGTACTGCGCCTGTCAACCAAGCACATTGCATGCATTATC
>NC_041387.1:181934528-181948501 GCF_002162155.2 Triticum dicoccoides | reverse complement strand
AGCCAGAGCAGGCGGCGACGCGGCATGCCATGGGGGCCGCATGTAGAGGTGAGTCCGTCAGACCCCATCGCCCTTGTCTATCTTAGGGGTGTGGCTCTGGGGTTGCGTGCGTGCTTTGGCTAGAAAACAGAATATCGCACTGGTCCTGTTGTCGGTGTCAAAACCGGCGGATCTCGGGTAGGGGTCCCGAACTATGCGTCTAAGGCTAATGGTAACAGGAGGCGAGGGACACAATGTTTACCCTGGTTCGGGCCCTCTTGATGGAGGTAATACCCTACTTCCTGCTTGATTGATCTTGATTATATGAGCATTACAAGAGTTGATCTACCACGAGATCGTAGAGGCTAAACCCTAGAAGCTAGCCTATGATTATGATTGTTCTTGTCCTACGGACTAAACCCTCCGGTTTATATAGACTCCGGAGGGGGATAGGGTTACACAAAGTCAGTTATAGAGAAACAAATCTTCCCAACCGAATCGCCAAGCTTGCCTTCCACGCAAAGGAGAGTCCCATCCGGACACGGGACAAAGTCTTCTATCTTGTATCTCCATAGTCCAATAGTACGGAATATGCATATAGTCCGGCTATCCGAGGAACCCTTAATCCAAGACTCCCTCAGTAGCCCCTGAACCAGGCTTCAATGATGATGAGTCCGGCGCGTAGATTGTCTTCGGCATTGCAAGGCGGGTTCCTTCTCCGAATACTCCAAAGTAGATCTTGAACATAAGAATCGTGTCCGGCTCTGCAAAACAAATTCCATATACGACCGTGGAGAGCATAATGTTTTCACGAGTCCAATCCGTTGACAGCTTTTGCAACACGACATGATGTCATCGTCCGGCCATTATTTCGAATCATTTTTCAAACCCGCTGCTCCACTCCTCCTCTCACCTCGAGTTCCAACACCCAAGGCTTAACTAGCCACTTCGAACCTCAAGCCATGTCCGGATCAAGCTTTCAAGGCCGGTGGATGGCTTCCTCTGTCACCGAGGAGGATATCATGAAGCTCAGGGAGGCGAGGTATTTGATCGCGGAAATCCTTCACAGGCTTCCTGCACAAGGGCAGGTTATCCCTACTCCTAGGCCTAATGAGAGGGTCATATTTATCCCTCACTTGCTCCGGGGACTAGGTTTCTCCCTTCATCCCTTCGTTCGGGGGCTCATGTTTTACTACAGACTAGATTTCCATGATCTAGCTTCGGACTCCCTCCTCCACATGTCATCATTCATTATCGTCTGTGAGGCTTTCCTCCATATCTCTCCACACTTCGGCTTATGGCTCAAGACCTTCAATGTAAGGCCGAAGATAATAGAAGGGAGACATGCAGAGTGCGAGGTGCTTTGATAAGCAAATCGGCCGACATTGTCTTGCCAAAGGGTTCCTTCACCGCAACTTCCGGCCTATGGCAACCAGAGTGGTTTTATATCATGGAGCCCCGTGGTACTAAGTGGGTGGCTTCACCCGCCTTCCAATCCGGCCCTCCGCCACAGCTTGCATCGTGGATCAACAAGGGGCTAGATTGGAGATCACTAGATGATGTTCAAATACTGCAAAGCCGCATTCGAGACCTTATTAAGAAGGACATTGACCTCATCAAGGTAATCCAAGTTATGTTAGTCCGTCGGGTCTTGCCATGCCAGCACCGACCTCTCCGTATGTGGGAGATCAATCTGGAAGGACCGCAAACCATTCAGCGCTTCTTTGGCACAACGCTTGAAGGGATGTACGGATTATTCTTCGGGTCACGAAAAAGGTGTCCGGACACCACCGAGGACGCAGGCCTCGACTGTAACCATCCGGATTTCCCGCTAAGTACTCAATTTCCGAACATGTTTTTAGTTTAAGTTTCCCATATCAAAACTGAGAAAACCATACTCGGCCAGGGCTGGGTAAAGAAGGCGGAGAGGATAAGGTGTTCATCCCCTCTTCCTGAAAACTCAGTGGACCCAGTGTTAACCAGGATGCTGGCTCCGACACCTTATCAAGTGCCGTTGAGGGAGGAATAGGAGAGGAGTGGAGAGGTCAAAAGCGGCCTTCATACCGGAGGTGCGTCACACACCATTTCCGGGGAAATCAAAACTCCCATGTCGGAGGATGAACGGGGAGGAGAATCTAACATTCCCTCCACCCGCGGGAAGAAGAGAGCCGCCCTCGAAGACCTGAAGGCAGAGGCCTTCAAGCGAGGGAAGAAATCCCTATCAGGGGCCCGGATTCGGGAGGCGATATTGCCGCGCATTGCCCATAAGGGGGCCAGCCTTTAGCCGAACTGTAAGTGAACAAAGGTGTTTAATAAGCATACCCCGTTCTTTTCCTCTTTGTGAGGGTAATATTTGGAAATGTACGTTTGGCAGTTCGGCCTATAGCCTCCCTCAACAATCTTCGTCCTCGGGGGATCTTCTTCCAGAGATGATGGAGAGCAAAACACCGCCTCATACTTCCCCACCCCATAAGGCGGACAACCCCGAGGTGTCGTCCCAGAGGATCTCTCCCGATCCGCGAAGGAGCACAAGGCCAGAAGATGACTCTTCGGCCGCCGAGGTCCGGGGTGTTCGGCTCCTAGAGAGACCAACAACAAAAGTCCCGGACTATCCGATTTACAGCCGGACATATGGATGGGTCTTCTGTGGCAAGTGCCTATCTCAGAGGAACAGCGTACCTTAATTGGTACGGTGATTGAGAGAATTTCATCCGCAAAAAGCGGACTGAATGAAGCCTTTATGAGCCTACTAAGAGGCTTTGGGGTACGTAATGTGGCCTCTTTTTTTGTGCCGTAAAGGCAATGTGCACTATGTATAGATAGTAGCCCCTGAGACTCTGGTTTCCCTCCGAATAGGGCGATCAGAGGATCAAAAGATAAATATGCTCAGGTAATAATTTTGCTAATTTGTACACAGGCGGCTGCTGCCCCGTCCACTACCCGGGCTACAAAAATTGCCGAACTGAAGTGGCAACATAATGTAGCGGATGATGAGATCACGCTGGTGAACAAGCGGCTTGACGAGGTGCAAGGTATGTCTTTTGGGCGGTCAGTGAGTATAAATAGGAGCGTGATGCTGGAATTTATAATATGCTTGACTGCAGATGGTGCTACCGCCGTGGAAACCCTTTGGGCTAAGCTTGCCCGGGCCAAGGAGCAGACCAGGATAAGCGACACGGCTGCCAAGAAGGTAGTTGGTGAATTAAAAGCCAAACAGGCTTCTCATCGCCTGAGTGAGGAGAAAATATCGAACATGGCGCTTGAGCTAAGGGAAGCCGCTAGCCAATATGCACTTCTCGAGGAAGAGACCAAATGAAGAAAGGACGACATTGAGAAGGCCTTACAAGCAGCAAAGGAAACCTGGTCAGAGTTCATAGCGGCACGGGAGGAGATCCGGCAAGCCGGGGAGATCGCGGCTAGGAAGCCCTTTTTTTATGAACTAAGTTCGGCGACCCGAAGTATGCCCCGCTTGATCAAATGTGGAGTTCTCCAGTGTCACACCCTGATTTTCATGGCACTGCACTTAAGATGATAAATCATGATAAAATGTGGTTTGACAAAAACTTTTGAGTGTTTTGGACTTTGCCTTGATTGGACTTTTGTCTGTTGTTTGCAAGTGCTCTAAAAATCAAATAAATCCTACAACTCCTATACTTCAGCTCCTTGCTCCAAACTCTTGAACCAATGATCATGCCATGTGTATAGTACATTATAGAATTTTCTTACAAAAAATAATTTGGCCAAAAAGTATTTTCTAAATTTAGTTTTCCAAAACCCCCTGAATTGAGGTCTGCACTGCAAGTACTTGAGTTGGGGTATGAAAAATCTTTCCAAAAACATATTTGACTCCTATTAAATATAAGACTACCATAAGCCACAAAAATATAATCTTACAAGTTATTTTTCTATTTTGAAAGGCTTTTTCTTAAGGCCAGAAATGGCCTTTAATAGGTTAAAATTATTTAACTCTTTCAGAAATATTTTTACAAAATTTAGGGAAACTCAGTGGACATATATTGTCCATATATAGGAGTTTCAACACATGGTCATGTTCAAAATATTGGTCAAATACCTCAAAAACCCTTTATGGATATTTCAAGATTTTGAAATATTTACAAAAGAAATTTTCTCTAAAACTTCCAAGAAAATTTTAGCATGTCGTATATGACACGTTTGATGATCTTGCCAAGTCTCATGTCATGGAGAATAGTATAACCTCACGAAACTCTCTCAAAACCATTTCTGCCCTTTTTCAAGTTTGAACAACTTTACATTGCCAAATATGTCCAAATGTTCTAAAACTAGGTGCACATGCTCAAATGGTCTAAATATTCATCTAGACCAAGTGGTGCAAGTTAGAGAACAAGTTAACTTGATCAAAGTGCCCCAAAACCCTTCCTGTCCAGAGCCAAATTTGAACAACTCTACATTGGCAACTTTCTCCTTTTGATCTCAACTTTTGTGGACACGTTCAGAACCTCAAATTAGGACACTACACCAAGTGGTGCATCAAGGAGAATAGATTTGCATGGCTAAATCTTGGAAAGTCCATTTCGGTTGATTTCTAGGGTTTACAAAAGTTGCGTTGGCAAGTTTGCCCAAATGGACTCAATCTTGGTGGAACCACTTGTTTTCTCATGCCATTTGGCCCCGTCAAGCCTTATGACAAGATGAGTTCATCTTCTTGCCCAAATCAACAACAAACACCTTCTGCCATTTTTCTAAAAACACCAATTTGGCCACTTCCACTAATCTCCATGAGTTCTCCTTTTTACCACAACCCCTCCTAGTCCCCGTCCACCACTAGTGTGCTTCCCTGCCCGAGAGGCAATGATGAAGGGGGGCAAGGACCCACTTTTCTTCTCTGGACAGCAGCATTTTCACTCTCTCTCTCTCCACCCCTCCTCTCCTCTACTGGCTCCCCAGGGCATCCTATGTCATTGCCGCATTGTTTACTCCCCCCTGCAGCTTCCAGACACAAGTGGCCGCGCCCATCCCGCAAAAAGGCGTGCCATGCCGGACAAAGACGCGCTCTGGAGCACGTCAGCGTGCTCCCGACCGTTGACGCATCGTCCCCCGACCACCTCAAGCCTCCCCCTCGCGCCAGTCGAGGTCCTCGACATCCGCAACGCGATAGCCGTGCAGACCCCCTCCTCTTTCCCTCTCTCTCACCTCCCGTGGCGCGAGCCCAGAGCCGCTCGGCTCGGCCAATGCTCGCGCGAGCCCACGACTCCACCAGGAGCTCGCCCCTCTCCCTCTCTCTCTTCCTGGCACCCTACTCGACTCCCACGAATGTCGTAGACAGCCCCTCTCCCTCCCTCCTGTCCTCCCGACCGTTGCCACGGCCACCCGTGTGCCGCGTCCACGATGAGCCACGGATCGGCTATTTAAGGCCACCCCCGAGCCCCCTCTCTACTCCTTTGGCTCTCTCTCTCCCTCCCGTGCACCCTTGGACCAGCCCACACCTCTCCCCGTGTCCTCCGTTCACCGCAATGGCCGTAGCGCCACCATCGGGCTCCTCCTAAATTCGGGCTATCCCGAGCCTCTCCTCTCTCCCTAGCCACTCCAGTGCCCCCTCACCACCACCACCGACTCGCCCCGCACTCCATTCCCTCCTCCCCGCACCTACCCTCCAGTGCCAAATCTCACCGACGGCCTCCTCTGCGGCCACCCAAGCCATCACTGCTGGAGCCCTCCACGGCATGCATGCATCACATGGATGGGTGTGGCGTGGCCTCCTAAGCACACCAACGGGCGGGGCGTCCCCGGAGACGCTCTGTAGCCCCGGCAATCGTCGGTGGCAGCCGCTCCTCCCTGCGGCCAGAGCGCGCACGGGAGGTTGAAGGCAACCTGCAACTAGGGCCCACACGTCAGCGACCCAGTGGGCAGGCCCCGCTATTTAAGTGGAGACGGCTTTGGCGAAGACGCCTTCGACGTTTCCCTGTCGCCCGCGTGGCCGAGCCGTTGGCGCGGCCCAGTGCACTGCGGTGCTATGCTGCACCCAGTGCGCAGTATAGGTATTAATCCCCCCTCCTTTGTCTTTTTATTTTTCTTGAAACTTGTAAAATCTCCCAAATATTCATATTACCTCCAAATTTGATGAATCAAATTTCTACTAACTCCATAAATCAAGGTCTATTTAATGGGCCATAGTGGACATTTTTGTTATTCTTGGTTTTCACTGGACCCTTTAAAAAGGTCATTTATCCACATAAGTCCACTTCAAAAATCCATATTATATTCATTTCAACTCCAAATCTAGTGAGACCAATTTCTAAATGTTTCTAAAATCATGCCAGATTTAACGTGTACTTTCACTCATTTTTATAAAAAGGCATTCTGTAGACAACCTGCAGATCCATTAAATCCCTTCTTTCCATCATATTGAAATGTTCAGAAATAACCACTGATCCAATTCCAGTGAAACCACTCTCGTTATTTTCCATATAACCAGAGGAGTCCTAGAAAAGTAAACTTCATATTTTTAGACACTTTTATTTTTGCCTTGTTGTGTTGCTTATTATGATTGTTTCCGACGTTAGTTGACAAAGTAGACGGAGTATTTGGAGAAGCACCAGAAGACTTCAATACTCTGATGAACCAGGCAAGCAGCCATCTGACCACGACACCCCTCTTGTTCATCGGTACCCTTTTTCCGATTGCATGATGATGAAATATGACGGTGGTAAACTTGTTGTGAACCACCACATGATGCATACCCCTACTTATGACTTTACCTTCTTCATGATTGCATTGTCAAGAGACTAGTTGATGCAAAATGATGCATGTGTACCATGAACTCTTCGTGGTTACACCCTTTCGAAAACCCCATTGGGTGCCCCTAATGCCCTTGGGAGATGTTGAACTAAGGTCACCACTTGAGGAAGAAGTGGTGTACCAAAGAGAGATTTTGGTGTGTAAAATGATGGATTAGATTTATGTGTGATTATCGTCCCAACTAAACATGTGCAACCACTCTACCCCTTTATGGGACGGGGCATTATTGATTACTTAGACTGATACTAGCATGGTGTCCACATTACTAGTGACGGGGGTGACCTGAGGTCACTCTCGGGACGGGGTCGTGCTTGGATAGGCGGCCATGACTATTTTCACAGGGCACCGGACACACCGTTGGTCCCTTTGTGTATGTGTGATAATGTGAAAAGGGCAGAGTCCCACGATCTTTTGCTTATACACGAGGGTCGTGTATCAATGAGTGGACCCTATGTTAGTGTTGTCTAGGGAAAGGAAATGATCGGGTGCTTCCCCTGAGTACTTGAGGTACTGCGGGATCGTGGATGACACGAAAGCTTCCCAGATCTTGTGGGTAAAGTGCACAACCTCTACAGAGTGTCAAACTATTCGAATAGCCGTGTCCACGGTCATGGACAGTTGGGAGGTGCTACTTAAATCATGTCCAGAAATTTCACAATCTCGGTGCATGTGTGTGTGGAAGAGAACTATTTGTGTCAAGGTGGTGACTTGACATGTTGAATGAAATGGAATTGATTCAAACTCTATTTATGTTGATATCTGTAACCTATTCTCAAGGTTAGCCATGTTCATTGATGCATATCTCACAAGTTGATAGGACATCTCAACTAGCTTGAAGCTAGGTTGCTTACTTGTTGTACAATTGCATTGTTACTTTGAACCAAATCATGGGTTGCTTGCGAGTACATTCAAAGTACTCATTGGCTTGCCACTGGTTATTTTATTGGCCAGGCATGAAAGACAAGATATGATGAAGAGTACCTTGGTGATGAACATGCGAGCTAGGACGCTTCCCAGTCAGAATTCCTGTAGGGTTAAGGCAGATGGCATGGGTCCAAGTTATTGACGAAGATTTCCGCTGCAATGTTATACTCAAGACTTGACCATAATGGTCATAATTTATGTAAGACGGTATGTATGGATGTAAGACTCTTGTTATTCAGCTTCTGTGTGTTCAGTGAGCATTGATCTCTGGGATCACTATACACGTGCATTCGGTGATCACGACTTATGAGTCGGGGTCCCCCCAGAGCTGGTATCAGAGCCATCCTGACTGTAGGAAGCCTTAGTTAGCATGGTCGTTAGTTAGGGTAAAACTATTTCCAAAGACTATCACTAATTTTCAAAAACAATCTATGCTCCTCTTCCCATTCTCAGTTTTTCGAGAGCTAAGGAATAATTTCCTTATTAATCTCTTCCCCTAAAATTTTTAAATGGTCGCTAGATTCCTCATGCCCCTGACCACGTGATTCCTTGTAATCCTCGTGGATAATCTAGAAGGAAGACACCTTGCTAGACAATCACCCACCTCTTCTGGACATGAGATTGGCGACACCAGAACAAGACAATACCGACAGAAAATGCATCCTCAAGGAATGAGGACATCAAGACCCAGAAGACGGTGACACCCTCGACATTTCCGTAGGATGATGCAATCTTGTCCTAAGACAATCAGGGTGTAAGATATGCAAGATCATGAGATACATTGCTAATAGAGCAACCATGTCCTTAGCGTTGTTGTATCGGCAACCACCGGTGGATCAGAACCTCGCCATTAGGTCCACCTCACTATAGTGAGCAGGAAAACGGTTCTTTTCATCCCTCGCTCTTGGTGTTGATGTTAACATCAACGAAACCGACATGTTGGACCTCTAATATGCCTTGTTATTGTCCTTGCATAAAGGGTTGCCTACCTGGAACCCTTGACACCTTAGAAGGCAAAAAGGGATCGTCATGGTTAAGAGGATAACAAAAGACCGAGTCAATGCCTGCTACAAGGAGCCACCTTCACCCCATAACTTCAACAGGCGAGAAGTTGTTGAAGAATCTTCAGGCTCAACCCGGGTTGTTTCATCAAACAACTACAAGAGACGTAGCAACACCTGAGGAAAACCCAGAAGACTGCACGACGCACGGAGCAAAGCACGGCTACTGAATCTGAGAACCCCTAGGGTAGGATGGGTCGTGTACCCCCTAAGCGCAGTCAAGTCCGTATGATGGTTCGAATAGAACCATGATTGTGCGTTGCTTGTTTTTACTTGTTTGTGTTTTGATATCAGTTGCCCTTTTTGCCCTAGGCGACAAGTACGTGACTATATCACCTTCCTTGTCTTAATGCTTGTGTTTGGCCCTTTTTGCACCTGTTTTTTTCACACTTGCACTATAGAAGCCCCCTTTAGGCATCCCACCTCCTCTATGCTACTTTTCCCTCTCGTCTCTCTCCTCAACTGAAGACAAGAAAGACAAGATGCACCAAGGGTTCTACTTCGACAACCAAAGAGCACTGAAAACTTTTGCTATAGCCTCCTCGACCAAGTGCAACCCTGTAGAGATATGTTTAATCCTGAAGATTAGAGGCCCATCCCTAGACCCTCCGAGACTTTGCAATGTACCCCATCTCGAGTCCTTAACCATGTGCTTAACCCATAGAATTGCAAGAGCACTAGTTAAGCCTCCGTAACCCTGCACGGCACTGGGTTCATTATGGAACTAGTGGACATAGTGAACGAGCACATTATCATCCTAAGATAGTACGAGAACTGACGATGCCATAGAGGAGACCAATTTGAGGATATATGTATATAGAACAGATGACTTGATGAGTTAATTTTAGAGACCTTGAGGAACTATTGAGACTTATGGTGGATTGCGAGGCTTTCATGTTGGTAGATGAACTTTGTGGGATCATGTTGATAGAGTAGCATAACTTTCATTACCCGGGTGTAAATTGGATTTTTGTAGGACGATTACGATCATACGACGAAATTCTTGGAAGTATAGGGATTTGTCTTAACCGGGGGATATTGATAAGAGATAGTTGATACTACGATGATGACTTAGGGGAAACATGTAGGAGTTCTTGTTGAACACGCGATTTAGATTTGAGTAGGTGATTCTAGTTGAGTATATAGATGTTGAGTGTGTCTACATGGTTCAGAGTAAATTGGATTTAGACTAATGATCTTGATCATGATACCATGTTTCTCGATGGACGATAAACTAGGAGATTAGGTTAAATGTCGAAGTTTATTTAGGAATCTGTATGAGCTTGATCTTGGAGTTTACTTGATCACGATAATGGGAATTGGTGGACTGACTATAGTAAGGATAGCCTTTCAAGTATTTGGGGATTATATGGACTTTAGGAGATCATGTGGAGCACCATAAACTTTGGATTAGTAGAATTAAAGGATTGTGTAGTGATTGATGGAACTTAATGGGCTGTTGGGGTTGACTCATAGGAAGGAAACAAGATCTTGGAGTGGCATACTCCGTGATTCCTTAGGATGGAGATGCACTATCTTGGACCTTGGAAGTATAGGCTGAGCACTTGGATTGTCATGATTAATTCAAGCTTGGAAGCTTGTATATTCTGCCCATGGAGTTTTGCATAGATATGAGTTTGGGAATGGTTGACATGTATGATTCTGTTAGACCTCCTCGGGGAAGCCATGAGGATATAGAACAATTGGCATCTCAGAAACTGTGCTCAAGGATGGGATGATAAACATTCACTCGCACACTAGAATCCTTGAAAACCTCAAGCCTTACCAAGCCACGACATGGTCAGATCATGACCATAGATTTTGGCTCTAGGTCTAGAACACCTTGACCCATACTCAACCGTGACCACCACCAATACCCCAGCCTACTTTATGTACCCCATGAACAAGCCTTCACGGAGTACGTACACAGGTTGGTTGTCATGTTTATTTGGTGACCTACTTGCCTACCCGAGGATGGAAGAAGAACCGTTCAGCTGTTTAGGGGACATCTAAAGACCGCCATGTCAAGGAGGAAGAACTATACCGACCACCATCGTCAAGAAGTGAACTTCCTCATCGAAGACCATGCGTATCTGCAAACCACTCCTCTCGAAGGAACCGAGCATTTCCATGTAAAAAGGAAGCTCACACCAAGATTTACCATTCCCCTTCAAGATCACTACAAGACGAAGAGAAAACGGTAACAAGCTGGAGTTACCACCTGAGTTAGCCACTGTGCACAATGTTTTTCACACATCATGACTCCGGAAGTGTTTCAAACTTCCTGACAAGCACCATCCCTACCAGGGCATCAATCACCGAACAATTGACCCCCCAGCCCAACCTGACCTAATGCGAGAGACCCCTTAGCAACCTGGATCAACCGAGAACGTCATACACGAAGCTACAACACCAGGTACTTCAAGATTCAATGGAGCAAAACTCGGAAGCAGAAGCAGTATGAGGACGTGAAGACTACCCCAAATCCAAGTCTCCATACTCCTTTCCGCGCCTAGTTTGGGAATCTCGGGGATGAGATTCTTGTAAGGGGGGTAGCTCTGTCACACCCTGATTTTCATGGCACTACACTTAAGATGATAAATCATGATAAAATGTGGTTTGACAAAAACTTTTGAGTGTTTTGGACTTTGCCTTGATTGGACTTTTGTCTGTTGTTTGCAAGTGCTCTAAAAATCAAATAAATCCTCCAACTCCTATACTTCATCTCCTTGATCCAAACTCTTGAACCAATGATCATGCCATGTGTATAGTACATTATAGAATTTTCTTACAAAAAATAATTTGGCCAAAAAGTATTTTCTAAATTTAGTTTTCCAAAAAACCCTGAATTGAGGTCTGCACTTCAAGTACTTGATTTGGGGTATGAAAAATCTTTCCAAAACCTTATTTGACTCCTATTAAATATAATACTACGATAAGCCACAAAAATATAATTTTAAAAGTTATTTTCCTATTTTTTAAAGGCTTTTTCTTAAGGCTAGAAATGGTCTTTAATAGGTTAAAATTATTTAACTCTTTCAGAAATATTTTTACGAAATTTATGGAAACTCAGTGGACATATATTGTCCATATATAGGAGTTTCAACACATGGTCATGTTCAAAATATTGGTCAAATACCTCAAAAACCCTTTATAGATATTTCAAGATTTTGAAATATTTACAAAGGAAATATTCTCTAAAACTTCCAAGAAAATTCTAGAATGTCATATATGACATGTTTGATGATCTTGCCAAGTCTCATGTCATGGAGAATAGTATAACCTCATGAAACCCTCTCAAAACCATTTCTGCCCTTTTTCAAGTTTGAACAACTTTACATTGCCAAATATGTCCAAATGTTCTAAAACTAGGTGCACATGCTCAAATGGTCTAAATATTCATCTAGACCAAGTGGCACAAGTTAGAGAACAAGTGAACTTGATCAAAGTGCCCCAAAACCCTTCCTGTCTAGAACCAAATTTGAACAACTCTACATTGGCAAGTTTCTCCTTTTGATCTCAACTTTTGTGGACATGTTCAGAACCTCAAATTATGACACTACACCAAGTGGTGCATCAAGGAGAATAGATTTGCATGGCTAAATCTTGGAAAGTCCATTTCGGTTGATTTCTAGGGTTTACAAAAGTTGGATTGGCAACTTTGCCCAAATGGACTCAATCTTGGTGGAACCACTTGTTTTCGCATGCCATTTGGCCCTGTCAAGCCTTATGACAAGATGATTTCATCTTCTTGCCCAAATCAACAACAAACACTTTCTGCCATTTTTCCAAAAACACCAATTTGGCCACTTCCACTAATCTCCATGAGTTCTCCTTTTTACCACAACCCCTCCTAGTCCCCCTCTACCTCTGGTGTGCTTCCCTTCCTGAGAGGTAATGATGAAGGGGGGCAGGGACCCACTTTTCTTCTCTGGACAACAGCATTTTCACTCTCTCTCCACCCCTCCTCTCCTCTACTTGCTCCCCAGGGCATCCTATGTCATTGTTGCATTGTTTACTCCCCCTGCAGCTTCTGGACACAAGTGCCTGCGCCCATCTCGCAAAAAGGCATGCCATGCCGGCCAAAGACACGCTCTAGAGCACGTCAGCATGCTCCAGGCCGTTGACGCATCGTCCCCCGACCACTTCGAGCCTCCCCCTCGCGCCAGTCGAGGTCCTCGACGTCCGCAACACGATAGCCGTGCAGGCCCCCTCCTCTTTCCCTCTCTCTCACCGCCCGTGGCGCGTGCCCAGAGCTGCCCGGCTCAGGCAATGCTCGTGCAAGCCCGTGGCTCCACCAGGAGCTCACCCCGCTCCCTCTCTCTCTTCTTGGCACCCTACTCGACTCCCACGAACACCGTAGACAGCCTCTCTCCCTCCCTCCTGGCCTCCCGAGCCGCTGCCACGTCCACCCGTGTGCCGCATCGACGGTGAGCCACGGAATGACTATTTAAGGCCACCACCGAGCTGTAACACCCCGGATGTAACTTTCCATCTTTGTAACTCCAACTCTTGCCTTTTTCGGCCATGTGTTATGATATTCCCTCCGTGGTTGGGTTTTGTCTTTTGTTTTGCATTTTATTCATGTCATGCATCTCATATCATGTCATCATGTGCATTTCATTTGCATACGTGTTCGTATCATGCATCCGAGCATTTTCCCCGTTGTCCGTTTTGCAATCCGACACTCCCACGTGCACCGGCGCACCCCTCTTGTCTCTTTTCGTGTGCGGGTGTTAAACGTTCTCGGAATGGACCGAGCCTTGCCAAGTGGCCCTGGTATAGCACTGGTAGACCGCCTGTCAAGTTTCAGGTCATTTGGAGCTCGTTTGGTACTCCAACGGTTATCCGCATAACCGCAAAGGCCTCTTTTGAGTTGCAGCCCAACACCCCTCTAAAATAGCCCAATAACCCATCTAAGTCACTTCCATGCTCGCCGTCGTCGGATCACGATCGTGTGGGCAAAAACTACACTTCATTTGGACACTCCTAGCTCCCTCTACCTATAAAAACACCTCACCCTCCGAAATTCCGGATCAAACCCTAGCCCCGCTCCTCTCCCCGCCGCCGGACGTGTCAGATTCGGGCCGGACATGTCCGCCCACCGCCCCGGTCTAACCAGGAGCTGCCGTGTGTCGCTCTGGTGCCTGCCGCCGCCACCGGCCCGCCAGGCCCGCGGGAGGCCCGCCCGGCCCGTTCCTTCGATCGCCGCCCCGCGCCTCGCCTCCGCGC
>NC_041387.1:181931987-181934215 GCF_002162155.2 Triticum dicoccoides | reverse complement strand
CGGCCGCCGCCGCGTCCCCGCGGCCGCCCCGCGCCGGCCTCCGCCGGATCCGGCCTTCCCTGAGCTCCTCTCCGTCCTCCTCCGGCCGTCCTCTCCGGCGAGTCTCCGGCGTGCCTCGGCCTCCGTGCGAGCCAGATCGGATCTAGACCCCTAGGGTTGACTTCTTCTCCCCCGAATTCCACTAAGTCTTTTTCTATCAGTAATTTTGTTGCATGTTCGTTGCACCACACCTTTGCGCCCGTGGCTCCGTTTTGGGCATGTAGCATACCAATTTGCTCACATCGAATAGTACATCATTTCATCTCATTGAATCATTTTCATTGGAGCTCATCTTGATGCCTGAAATGCTGTTGGAAGAGTGCTTCATAATGTTAGTTTCAGATTCTTATCAGAACATGCACTTTTGTCATTTTTGTCATGATTGATGTGTGCATCTTATGTACTTGAGCCCTACATGTGTTTTGAACTATGCCATGCCATCTTTACAGAGGTGCTTACCATGTATTTTTGTGATCAATGTGGTGACTAGCACAAGCATGCAAACTAGGCTTCGTGATATTGCTGATTTTAGTCCCTGTTCTGCTGATATTTTGATGCCATGTAAACATGATGCTACAGAGAGATCCATGCATATTTTGAGATACTTCAGTAAGGGTGTTTTTAACATATGGTTATGCTCTATCCATGCATGCCCCTGGTTGCAATTATGGAGTAGCCTAGCATGTTATTTTCGTGCTCTACTTTTGCTTCAAAATGTTTCCTGGCAGATTGTTTCCATGTTATTCAATTTTGCCAAGGTTGTTGTAGTTGATCCGTGTATGCTATGATGTTGTTCTTGCCATGTATAGCTTCTATGCCATGTCTTCTTGATGTATGTATGCTTAGTTTATCATGAAATGCTCTGTAGTGAGTGCATCGAGCTCACGAAGATGCCTTCGTAATTCTGTCAATGCCATGCTCTGTTTGCTGAATCTGTTAACGAAACTTGCTATGTTTACATGGGTGCCATCATATTTTCTGATCCCTTTTGGCTCTTGGTCAGTAAGGGACTTTTGATCTATGCTTTGAGTAGAATCATGCCATGTCTTATTTTGCTATTATAAGTTCCTGTAGCATGTTGATAACTTGCTCTAAACATTGCTTCGTGATACTGTTTATGCCATGTCCAACCTGATATTTTTTGCACTTTGGCCATGCTTGTTTGAACCTGTTGTGGTGTGATTTAGCCGTAGCTTAGTGTTTCTCTTTTGTTAAGAATCTCCTGTAGATCACTGCCATATGATTTTTTTTATGTTGGGGTGCTGTAGTATAGTTTCTTCTTGCATGCTAAGTAGCATCGTGCTGTTAATCGCAGATTTGTGCCATTCTTGTTTTGCTTGCCATTTGCAAACCGTGCATCCATTTCCGGTAATCCTTATATCGATTTCAACAAAAATCATCTCATATTTCCAGCGGCATGCTTGATTTACCAAGTTGATGCCTTGTTCATCCTTTTTCCTCCCTGAGCACGCATACGCATTGCATATCACATCTGCATATCATGACATGTATTGCATCATGTTGCTTGTGCATTGCACCGTGATTTATTGTGGTTCCTTTGCTTGCGTTCTTGCTTTGGGTAGAGCTGGGAGACGAGTACGTGCACGAGGAACCTGTTGAGTACGCTAACGAGGATCAAGCCTTCGACAACTCTGAGAACCTTGCAGGCAAGATGACCATACCTTCGATATCACTTCTATCTTTGCTTTGCTAGTACTCGCTCTATCGCTATGTTAGCTCTACCTGCCACTGTTTATCATGCCTCCCTGTTGCCATGTCAAACCTCTAACCATCCTGTCCTAGCAAACCGTTGTTTGGCTATGTCACCGCTTTTGCTCAGCCCCTCTTATAGCGTTGTTAGTTGCAGGTGAAGATGAAGTTTGTTCCTGGTCGGAACATGGATATTTTGGGATATCACAATATCTCCTGTTTAATTAATGCACCTTATATACTTGGTAAAGGGTAGAAGGCTCGGCCTTATGCCTGGTGACTTGTTCCACTCTTGCCGCCCTAGTTTCCGTCATACCGGTGTTATGTTCCTTGATTTTGCGTTCCTTACGCGGTTGGGTGATTTATGGGACCCCCTTGACAGTTTGCTTTGAATAAAACTCCTCCAGCAAGGCCCAACCTTGGTTTTACCATTTTCCACCTAAGCCTTTTTCCCTTGGGTTTTCGCGAGCCCGAGGGTC
>NC_041387.1:181908780-181931708 GCF_002162155.2 Triticum dicoccoides | reverse complement strand
TCGAGTGTTGGTCCGAACTGAGTAGACTGCGGGGCCACCTCGGGGAAACTTGAGGGCTGGTTTTACTCGTAGGATGTCTCATCCGGTGTGCCCTGAGAACGAGATACGTGCGACTCCTATCGGGATTTGTCGGCACATCGGGCGGCTTTGCTGGTCTTGTTTTACCATTGTCGAAATGTCTTGTAAACCGGGATTCCGAGTCTGATCGGGTCTTCCTGGGAGAAGGTATATCCTTCATTGATCGCGAGAGCTTATCATGGGCTAAGTTGGGACACCCCTGCGGGGTATATTATCTTTCGAAAGCCGTGCCCGCAGTTATGAGGCAGATGGGAATTTGTTAATGTCCGGTTGTAGATAACTTGACAGTTGACTTCATTAAAACGCATCAACCGTGTGTGTAGCCGTGATGGTCTCTTCTCGGCGGAGTCCGGGTAGTGAACACGGTTTGAGTTATGCTTGACGTAAGTAGTTTCAGGATCACTTCTTGATCACTTCTAGCTTCTCGACCGATGCGTTGCTTCTCTTCTCGCTCTCACTTGCGTATGTTAGCCACCATATATGCTTAGTGCTTGCCGCAGCTCCACCATATTACCCCTTTTCCTACCTGTGAGGTTAAATAGTGTTGATCTCGCGGGTGTGAGATTGCTGAGTCCCCGTGGCTCACAGATTCTACCAAAATAGATGCAGGGGCCGAGGATACCAGCGCAGATGGTGAAACCGAGCTCAAGTGGGTGTTTCACGAGGACCTTGGTCGTTACTATGTTTCGTTTCCAGATGATCAGTAGAGGAGCCCAGTCAGGACGATCGGGGACCTAGCATTTGGGGTTGTCTTCTTTTCATTTGGAATTGACCGTAGGCGGTCTATGAGTGTATTTTGAATGATGTATGATCTTAATTATGTATTGTGTGAAGTGGCGATTGTAAGCCAACTCTCTTTATCCCATTCTTGTTCATTAAATGGGATTGTGTGAAGATGACCCTTCTTGCGACAAAACCACCATGCGGTTATGCCTCTAAGTCGTGCTTCGACACGTGGGAGATATAGCCGCATCGTGGGTGTTACACGAGCCCCCTCTCTACTCCTTTGGCTCTCTCCCTCCCGTGCACCCTTGGACCAGCCCACACCTCTCCCCGTCTCCTCCATTTAGCGCAATGACCGGAGCGCCGCCATCGGGCTCCGCCTAAATTCGGGCTATCCCGAGCCTCTCCTCTCTCCCTAGCCAGTCCAGTGCCCCCTCACCACCACCACCAACTCGCCCCGCACTCCATTCCCTCCTCCCCGCGCCTACCGTGCAGTGCCAAATCTTGCCGACGGCCTCCTCCGCGGCCAGCCAAGCCATCGCCGCTGCAGCCCTCCACGGCATGCGTGCAACACATGGATGGGTGCGGCGTGGCCTCCTGAGCACGCCAGTGGGCGGGGCGTCGCCGGAGACGCTCTGTAGCCCCGGGAATCACCGACGGGAGCCGCTCCTCCCCACGGCCAGAGCGCGCGTGGGAGGTTGACGGAAACCTGCAGTTGGGGCCCGCGCGTCAGCGACCCAGTGGGCGGGCCCCGCTGTTTAAGTGGAGACGGCTTCAGCAAAGACGCCTTCGACGTCGCCGTGTCGCCCGCGTGGCTGAGCCGTTGGGCCGGCCAGTGCGCTGCGGTGCTATGCTGCACCCAGTGCGCAGTATAGGTACAAATCCCCCCTCCTTTGTCTTTTTCTTTTTCCTAAAACTTGTAAAATCTCCCAAATATTCATATTACCTCCAAATTTGATGAATCAAATTTCTACTGACTCCATAAATCAAGGTCTATTTAATGGGCCATAGTGGACATTTTTGTTATTCTTGGTTTTCACTGGACCCTTTAAAAAGGTCATTTATCCACATAAGTCCACTTCAAAAATCCATATTATATTCATTTCAACTCCAAATCCAGTGAGGCCAATTTCTAAATGTTTGTAAAATCATGCCTGATTTAATGGGTACTTTTACTCATTTTTATAAAAAGGCATTCTGTAGACAACCTGCAGATCCATTAAATCCCTTGATTCCATCGTATTGAAATGTTCAGAAATAACCACTGATCCAATTCCAATGAAACAACTCTGGTTATTTTCCATATAACTAGAGGAGTCCTAGAAAAGTAAACTTCATATTTTTAGAGCACTTTTATTTTTGCCTTGTTGTGCTGCTTATTATGATTGTTCCCTACGTTAGTTGACAAAGTAGACGGAGTATTTGGAGAAGGACCAGAAGACTTGAAGACTCTGCTGAACCAGGCAAGCAGCCCTTTGACCATGACACCCCTCTTGTTCATCGGTACCCTTTTTCCGATTGTATGATGATGAAATATGACGGTGGTAAACTTGTTGTGAACCACCACATGATGCATACCCCTACTTATGACTTTACCTTGTTCATGATTGCATTGTCAAGAGACTAGTTGATGCATAATGATGCATGTGTACTATGAACCCATCGTGGTTACACCCTTTCGAAAACCCCATTGGGTGCCCCTAATGCCCTTGGAAGATGTTGAACTAAGGTCACCACTTGAGGAAGAAGTGGTGTACCAAAGAGAGATTTTGGTGTGTAAAATGATGGATTAGATTTATGTGTGATTACCGTCCAACCAAACATGTGCAACGACTCTAGTCCTTTATGGTATGGGGCATTATTGATTACTTAGACTGATACTAGCATGGTGCCCACATCACTAGTGACAGGGGTGACTTGAGGTCACTCTCGGACGGGGTCGTGCTTGGATAGGCAGCCATGACTGTTTTCACAGGGAACCGGACACACCATTGGTCCCTTCGTGTATGTGTGATAATGTGAAAAGGGCAGAGTCCCACGATCTTTTGCTTATACATGAGAGTCGTGTATCAATGAGTGGACCCTATGTTTGTGTCGTCTAGGGAAAGGTAATGATCGGGTGCTTCCCCTGAGTACTTGAGGTACTGCGGGATCGTGGATGACACGAAAGCTTCCCGGATCTTGTGGGTAAAGTGCACAACCTCTGCAGAGTGTCAAACTATTCGAATAGCCGTGTCCACGGTCATGGACAGTTGGGAGGTGCTACTTAAACTATGTCTAGAAATTTTACAATCTCGGTGCATGTGTGTGTGCAAGAGCACTATTTGTGTGAAGGTGGTGACTTGACATGTTGAATGAAATGGAATTGATTCAAACTCTATTTATGTTGATATCTGTAACCTGTTCTCAAGATTACCCATGTTCATTGATGCATATCTCACAAGTTGATAGGACATCTCAACTAGTTTGAAGCTAGGTTGCTTACTTGTTGTAAAATTGCATTGTTACTTTGAACCAAATCATGGGTTGCTTGTGAGTACATTCAAAGTACTCATTGGCTTGCCACTGGTTATTTTATTGGCCAGGCATGAAAGACAAGATATGATGAAGAGTACCTTGGTGATGAACATGCGAGCTAGGACGCTTCCCAGTCAGAATGCCTGTAGGGTTAAGGCAGATGGCATGGGTCCAAGTTATTGACGAAGATTTCCGCTGCAATGTTATACTCAAGGCTTAACCATAATGGTCATAATTTATGTAATACGGTATGTATGGATGTAAGACTCTTGTTATTCAGCTTCTGTGTGTTCACTGAGCATTGATCTCTGGGATCACTGTACACGTGCATTCGGTGATCATGACTTATGAGTCGGGGTCCCCACATCCAGACACATATTTGGACTTGTCAAAGAGTGCTTCTGATGCGATGTAGTTTTTCCAGGCCCAAGATGGCCATGAAGCGGAGCGGCTTTTCTGGTTGCAGTTTAGCATGCCAAGGCATCTGCTGCTTTTGAATGAGCAGATGGCCGAATGGGCCGAGCTCCACAGGATATCCGGACTTGCCATGAAGGCTGTCGTGGACCGGCTATGGCCCGGTGTACCAACTGTGAATACTTATTTTGGTTTAGTGTAGCAACTTGTTTGTGCGGTGTCGCATATCGACACTGTCAAGCAGTCAACATGCACAGAAGGTGCACGGATGGCCCTTGCCCGTGTGAAGACGTATTGGGTGAAGATGAAGGCCACCGATATTGCAACAGGGGGTCCACCCGGGGGTCAGGACACACCAGATCAATATTTTGAAGAAGTCTTAGAGGGTGCCCGCTTGATAGAGGGTCAGTGCTCGAAGAATATTATGTTCGAGTAACATGTATCTGAATTGTAAAAACAATGCTTATGATAATGAAGGTTGTGTCTATACTTTTGCCCATAAAGTATTTTAGTGCCTCCTATGCGGCCGTTTATGTATATATGTATATAACCTGAAAGTTTGCAGTCGTCGTCTTCAGCCCCCTCGCGTATAACGCGGGGGTGTTCGGAATAGCACTTGATCACACTTGACCCAATGTCTTGGTCCATTAAGGAGGTGTTAGTGCGGTGAACTAGGCAATCGGACTATAGAGCTTTAACACCTTCACTTAGCCATAGGAGTCTGATGGTGGGGCTAGTATATAGCCCCTGGTATGTCCGTGTTTATCCGAATACGGTGCATTTACATACGTGACTGGGAAACCGGTCCTTCATTAATGCGGAGGAATCACGAAGATTCCGCTGAGTCGTCGAGTGGTTGACCAGCTCTCGCCTTATCATGACAGTTAGTTTTCAGCTTTCTCTACTGAGGTGCTCGTCCAGATGAACCAGGGCACAATCGCAGCAGTTCTCCTTTGGACACCTTAGCCGATAGAACGGAATGTAAGGTCACAAGCACAGGAGTCGGGCAAACCCAACTATTGACCAAAGACATGATTCGAAGTTGATGCATATAAGGCCAAAACTCGCGACGTCGAACACTCCTAAAGGTATTCGGACTTTTCAATATATACCGGGCTAGGTACAGCCCCCGGTAATCAACCCTGAATTCAAGGCACGTGCTACGACCCATCGTGAGGAGAGAGGCCTGTGGTGAGAACATAGTTCTCAAAGCACACTGCTGGCTGCTTCTATAACATCCATTTTAGTACGGCGAATCGTAAGTTCGCGAATACTGCTGGTATCTTTACTGGGCGTTTTATATGCCAGGAGGGTATGAAACAACAAGAGATAATAATAAGAAAAAAGGTTTACACAGGGTCTTAATCTAAACAGAAACCTTGAAATGGGCCCCTGCTG
This sequence comes from Triticum dicoccoides, assembly GCF_002162155.2. Taxonomy (NCBI): domain Eukaryota; kingdom Viridiplantae; phylum Streptophyta; class Magnoliopsida; order Poales; family Poaceae; genus Triticum; species Triticum dicoccoides. Next base: position 181,926,578 of record NC_041387.1, on the reverse strand, counting down.
CACGTCTGTGCCTTTGTCTCTGTTGTGCAGTGTCCTTGAAGAGTATATCATGATGGCCTATCTGTAAAAAAAAAGAACCAGGTGAAAGAATCTAGTACGGCCATGGGTATAGTTTGTTGGTTTTGATGAACCGTGAACTATAGCTTCTTTAGTCCAAATAGGGTCAAGCCGAACTATTGACTTCTTACGCGCAGGGTGCAACCAGTGCTACCCAAGGAATTTTGAGTGTAAATTTATGTATACAGGAAGACATGTACAGTCTTCTTATGGGGCGATCTATGGGGGCAGGGCTGCTAAACAAGCTCAAGTTTATCTGAGCTTTTACATGTAGGTGTGTGCCGAACACGTTTGGCTCTGTCAGCGGTCTTGAGGACCGATGAGTTGTTGGCTTGAGAAGGCCGCTTCGTTCTTCGGCTACTAGAGCCGCCGCGTATTCTTCTATATGAAGAGAACGCTCTGTATTTCCGCTCACTGTGATAATGCCACGCGGTCCAGGCATCTTGAGTTTAAGATAAGCGTAGTGCAAAACTGCATTGAAACGGGCGGAGGCAGTTCGTCCGAGTAGTGCGTGATAGCCACTTCGGAACGGAGCAATGTCGAAGATTATCTCTTCGCTTTGAAAGTTATCGGGAGAGCCGAAGACGACGTCCAATGTTAGGGTGCCCATGCAGCAAGACTCTACGCCTGGTATTACTCCTTTGAAGGTAGTGCTGCTTTGCTTGATTCTTGACGGGTCTATCCCCATCTTGCGGATAGTGTCCTGATATATCATATTGAGACTACTGCCGCCGTCCATAAGGACTCGGGTGAGGTGGTATCCGTCAATTATTGGGTCGAGCACTAAGTCAACCGAGCCCCCGTGACGGATACTAGTCGGACGATCCCTGCGATCAAAGGTGATCGGATAGGCCTACCATGGGTTGAATTTGGGGGCGATAGGCTCTATAGCATATATGTCTCGGAGTGCGCGTTTGCGCTCCCTCTTTGGGATATGAGTGACGTAAATCATGTTCACTGTTTTGACCTCCGGTGGGAATTTCTTCTATCCCCCCATATTCGGCTGGCGAGACTCATCCTCGTCTTCGCTTTGCGGTCCCTCCCTTTGTGTTCGGCATTGAGCTTGCCGGCCGGCTTGAAGACCCAACATTCTCTGTTGGTATGATTGGCTGGTTTGTCGGGGGTGCCCTAAATCTGGCAGGACCTTTCTAGAATTTTATCTAGGCTAGATGGACCATCTCTGCTGCCTTTAAGTGAATTTTTCCATTGACCGGGTCTGGAGCCCCTGAATCCGGCGTTTACCGCTGTATTATCCGGGCTTTCTTCGTTGTTCTGATGTTTGTTTTTGTTGTGTCATGTCTTTCCATTGCCATCCCTGACTTCAAATGTGCCAGGATCGCTGGTGCTGGTACAGGCCAACCAACTGTCCTCTCCTGCACAAAAGCGGGTCATGAGTGTAGTTGTCGGTGTTCTGGGAACGGGGGTCCACAGACTTGCCTGCCTGCAACCTGCGGCGTGGCTCAGCAGGGGCCCGGTACGACCCGTCTTCACCAAGCCAAGTTCAAGACCCTCACGAGGGGCAAAACCTCGCGGGGTGGACGACACAAGCCTTCCTCAGGGGCGGCCTCACCAGGAAGCTCGCAAGGAGGCGGAGAAATCAAGGCAAGGAGTACCTCGCGAGGTGCTCATGACGCAAGCCATGACGATCAAGCCAGGCGGGCGCCAGGCGGGCGCCAGCCAGCGCAGTGTCCTTGTTTCCTCTTTGGTGCAAAGGGGAAAGCACAGGCGCAGAGTACTGAGGCACAGGCAAAGGTTTCCATATCGGTGAAACGAGACCAAGACCAAAAGAGCGGCAGGACGGAGATCACCGTGGAGCCCAAGACGGCGTCATCACCAGTGCCTTTGGCATTCAAATACCACCTTTAGTCAGGATAGCTTGTACTAGCTGTCCCCCTTCAAAATGGCCGTTGTTGGCTCCCTTCCCGCTGAATATTTGGGAAGAGGACCAGGGCCTCTATAAATAGAGATAGCCACCACAGTAGAAGAGAGGATCTCATCTAGAACCGACAGAGACGGATCGAACCCATCTCAAGTAGAACACCACACCAGCTCAAGAGCACCCCTTGCTAGGCTGTTCTTCCTCTGTACTGTTCATCATCAACCCCAGAGGCAATCCACCACACCACACACTGGATTAGGGTATTACACCACAACGGTGGCCCGAACCAGTATAAACCTTGTGTCCCTTGTGTTGTTCATCGTGTTAGCTTAGAATCGCGGCGAGGTTTTGGGGCATGAATTGGTAGGGAGAAGATCTTCATGCGCACCCCAGAGTTCGAACCTTAAGGGTTTTGCCGGAACCCGATATCCGACATTTGGCGCGCCAGGTAGGGGTGTGCCGGAATCATCTTTCCGCTATTCGGCATTCCATCGCTTCATCGCATCCATGGCGGACGCTCGTCGAGCTTGCGCCGAGCGTCGGGCTGCTCTCGCCGCTCGTGTCGCTCAGACGGCACCCGTCGGTGGGCCTCCTCGTTGTTCTTCGTCGCCTGCCGCCAACACCGCCACCGGCCTAGTGGGGAACGAGCAGCAAGCATCGTCGCTGCATCCCTCGGTGCGGTGGGAAGGCCGCATCGCCACTCCGTCGCTAACTCCAGCCGGTTTGTCGTCTCACACTTGTCGTGCTCCCACGGACGTGCAGGCCACGTTTCTCCTGGCACGTGAGCTCTTGCACTATCACCCCGTCAACGACCTCTATGAGGAGTGGCTCGCTCGCATCACTGAGCTCATCAGCGCCACAGGGGGCTCCCCTGCGCCATCCCTCTCGCTGCCTTGCCCATCGTCCTGCATGGGTGATGCAGCTCAGGAGGTGCCACCGCCACCTCCTCCCCAAGAAGGCGCCCTGGCTCCAAGGCGCGCTGCCCCTGGACGCGACCCACCGCTTCCAGCGCCCGCGCGACAAGAAAGAAGCTGTCAAGAAATCCCTCGGCCTCAAGAAGGCGCTCGCGTGCTCCCTGCTCCAGCACGCCAAGACCGCATCCCTGCATCGGCACGTCAAGACCTCGTGCTGCCCCTGGCGACGGCACGCGGGAACCATCAAGAGCAAGCCCCTCGTCTGCAAAAGGCTCCGGTGGTCACCGCAGGCTGCCGCGCCTTCACCACCGAGCTACGCAGCGTCGCCTGGCCAGGCAAGTTCAAGCCAGATCTGCCTCCTCGCTACGACAGCACTGCCGACCTCGCAGAGTTCCTGCAGCTCTACGAGCTAGGCATCAAGGCGGCCAACAGAGACGAAAAAGTCATGGCGAACTGGTTTCCCATGGCGCTCAAGGATGGTGCCCGCACCTGGCTCCTGAACCTCCCTCCCGGCTCGATCTCCTCATGGGACAAGATGTGCAGCCATTTCATCGCCAACTTGTAGGGCACTCGCGACCGCCCTCCGGTCATGGGTGACCTGCGCCGTATCAGGCAGTAGCCTGGAAAGACCCTGCAGAAGTACATCTAGTGCTTCAACAGCGCTTGCCTCAAGATTCCCAAGGTGACTGAGGAGGTCATCATCTCAGCGTTCTCCGATGGCGTCCGCGATGTCAAGATGAAGGAGGAGTTGGCCATCCACGAGGATTTGTGCACATCTCTGGAGCTGTTCAACCTGGTGACCAAGTGCGGAAGAGCTGAGGAGGGGCGCCTTTCCCTCCTCGAGCTTCCAGCTATCGACCTAGAAGAGAAGAAAGCCAAGGCTAAGGATGTGAAGCGCAAAGGATCAGTTGTGCTCGCAACAGAGCCCAACATAAAGCGCGGCAAGGACCAGCCGGAGTCGTCCAAGGGTAGCCGATTCTGCGCCTACCACAACCTCTACACCCACAACACCAACGAATGCCAGGAGCTCAGAGCCGTTCGAGAAGGATGCATCGGTCGATGCCCCGAGCGCAACGACCGGGGCTACGGCCAAGGCGGAGGAAGAGGTGGAGGATGATGGGACGACGGAGGCCCTCACCAGGAGTGGTGTGACTGCCCTCGCGAGGATCGCTGGCAGGATCAACCTCGCGAGGGGGCTTGGAGGGATCAGCCTCGCGAGGATCGCCCATAGGGCAACGCAGGCCTTCCTCCTCTGCTACCGCCGCCAATAAGGAATGACGACCACCATCAGGATGAGGGGGTTGGGGGCTTCCAGGAGCCACGTGCTATCTCTTGCATCCTAGGCGGTGCCTAGGCCCCAGCTTCTCAACGCATCTTCAAGCAATTCGTTCACGAGGTGAATGCAGTCCTCCCCAAGGTCGAGGCCACACGCCCTCTCAGGTGGTCCACGTGCGCCATTACTTTCAGCTTAGTGGATCAGCTCAAGTGTGCGGCTACGGATGGCATCCTCCCAATGCTCTGCTCCCCAGTCATCAGCAACGTGCAAGTTACCAGGACTCTCATCGATGGCGGCGCGGGACTCAACATTCTGTTCGTCGAGACATTCAACTACCTTCAAGTAACATATGATCAGCTTCAGCCAACCAAGCCTTTCTCAGGAGTCACCGATGGCCCCACCACTCCAATAGGGCAGGTTCGCCTCCCCGTCACCTTCGGACAGCGCAAGAACTACCGTACTAAGCTCATCGACTTTGATGTTGCCCACATTCGCTTGCCATACAATGCCATCCTCGGGTATCCAGCCCTGGCCAAGTTCATGGCAGTGACCCACCAAGGTTAAAATGTCCTCAAGATGTCGGGAAGCGGCGGAATCATCACAGTCCCCTGCGAAGAGAAGGATGCGGTGTGCTCCCTCGAGCGCGCCTTCCAAGCTGCATCAATCAAGGACCCGGACCGCAAGAGCGAGAACCCTCCTGAGGCAGTTCCCAAGAAGAAGAAGACATCGCCCAGCTCAAGGCCTCAGTAGGTTGGCACCTCCGGAGGAGTCGCGTCAGCATTCGCGCCCCATGTAAGGGGCGCCCCCCTCCATCACATAGGAAGGCGTGCCCGGCGCCCTCCTCGGGCAGGGCTCGGGGGCTCTCTTCTGGAGGGCCTCAGACTTTGCCAAGATCACGAGGGAGGTGCTCGGGCATCACTTGGAGGTGTGCTTTGCGGCACGCTTCCCTCGGGAAGGCATGGGGCAAGGAAGGCCCAACCCTCAGGAGTTCATCACCAAGACCACTCAGGAGCTCCAAGAATCAAGAGTCATACGCGGCGATCGCCGCCTACTTGGCGTAGCTCCCCATCCAGGCGAGGATGGTGGGATGTGCGTCTGCATCGGCTACCCAGGGCTCAGCAGAGCTGCGTCTCAGGAGCGCTTCTAGCCTTTGCACGTGGGACGTTGCGAGGGTCCGCCGCACAGCTACGTTTGCATGCCCTTCGGCCTGCCGAACACGGCTGCCACTCACCAGCGCCATCTACGGAGCATCATGGCTGCTCAAGAGGCCAAGCACCACGCGGCCCTGGCGGATATGGAGATGGTCCTCGAGGAATCGCCTGGACCCCTAGAGCCTCCGGAAGCTCAGGGCTCCGGTGGCTCGTGAGGGTCGGTCTCTTCACCGTGCACCTTCAGCTGCTTCAACACCCCCTCTACAATGGTATCAGGTGACATCTTCTGAGTTCATTTTAGCTGGGAGCGCCCTCAGGGCCGCATCATTCCCAGGTCGCGTGGGTTTGTCCTTGCGGCATGTATCTCTTTTGCTTATGCCTTTAGTTTACCTTGCTGGGGGTGCCCCTCGGGCTGCATTATCCCCAAGCCACTCGGGCCTGACCCAGTGGCATGTATCCCTTCTGCTTTTATCTAAGCTGATTTTCCTTTCATGCTTAACCAGCCTATCATATTCACGTGCTCGATTGACACCTACCCTTGGAGCCGCTCGCGCTGGCACGACGCTTGTGCATGGGTCCGTCCCTGCAACATCGATAAATCTGAGTGGTCAAGCTCTGGACCACGGCAGCCCCGCAAGCGTCACCTCACCAGGCCCTCGGTGCCCTCACCACTCTCTCGGAGCAACCAATGGCCGGTCGGCAATTGTAATGGCAACCCATGCTAGTCTCCTGCTGGTTTACAGGAACTTCCAAAACGGGAGGCATCACGGGCTCTCTCTCTCTCTCTCTTGCCCATGCGATCTGCTGGCGCGTTAAAAGGAGGGCTCCTGAGCATCGCGACTCAGGAGCTGTTACTGGCTCTGCAGCCCTCACCCCCTGACCTTGTCCACGGCATCGCGACCTGGCATACCGGCTTCGGCTGAGCTCGCTCGAGGGCCGGGACCTGAGGACGTAGAGCATGAAGGAGAGTGCAGGGAAGAGAGGGGAAGCTCACGAAGGCCTAACCCAGCTACATCCAAGCTGGAGACGCGCAAGTCTGGCGCCTCGCGAATGAACAACTCCATGCTTTTGAGATAAGTCTCGCCCCTGGAATAGCTAATTGATGTGACACAAAATCTCCACTTAATGCGTCTCTGTGACCTCGGGCCACTCACCTCCTGGCCTTGACCACGGCATCGTGACCTGGCATACCAGCAATGACTGAGGCCTGCCTGGGGACCGGGACCTGTCAGCTTAGAGCACCAAGTCGTCGCGAGGTTAGAAAGGGGGAACCAAGCCGAAACAGGACATGCATTTGCACCGCATCATAATATGTATAATATCAACAAAAGATGTTGCGGACCCTTTACATACCCCCGCGGGGTGTTTTCTTAATTCCTCGCAGGGAACAAAAGGCGTGAATCCTAAGGAGCCATAACTACACACGCCCCCATGGCCGATGCCATCATCAACAGTGGGCCGCGGGAGGCCGGCGCCAATCCCATCCAGATCAGCCACGCCGGCGTCTGGGTGCAGCTGCCTTGCTCCGAGCACGACACGAGCTCGGGGGCACGTAGCTGCCATCGCTCGTATCCGGAGTCGCGAAGAGATCGGCAGAGTCACTGGACTCCCAAGCGTCGCCGCTGCTGCCAGAGGAGCCGCTGGGGAAGCGGTTGGCAGGCCTAGCCCTTGCCACGTCGATGTCCTGGCTGCCTTCCCTGGGGTAGCACTCCAGTCAGCGGCCTTCTGCATCGAAGACCTTGAAGAGCATCAAGGAGGCGCCATCGTATTCAAAATGAATCACGAGATCACCCCCTGTTCAGCAGACCCGGGAGACCTCGCCCGAGCCTCGGGTCATGTAGACCTTTCCCGGAGCGATGACTTCAACCTCCACTCCGGTGGCCGGGGTACCGCAGTCGGCGTGCTGCAACCAAAGCTCGAGAGGCCCCCTCGGCGACATCTCGAAGGCGAAGAAGGGAGGAAAGCGAATCCAGGAGCTTGGAGGCATCGCGGCGTGGAGCACAAGCTCACGAGAGGAGTCTGAGGCGTGGACTCCAGGAGCAATGCCGTGCACCGCCATGGCTCGTCGGCCTCACCGATGGCGCGGGCGGCGTCGCTTGGTGCCTTCTTCTCCAGGTCCCTTGGCCCGGGCGTATAGGGGTAGCGGAAACCCAGGAGGAGGCCGCTCGTACCAAGTAAGGGAGTCCTGGATTAGGGGGTATCCGGACAGCCGGACTATATACATCGTCCGGACTATTGAAGCGTGAAGATACAAGACTCAAGACTTCGGCCCGTGTCCGGATGGGACTCTCCTTTGCGTGGAAGGCAAGCTTGGCGATCCAGATATTGTGTTTCCTTCCTTGTAACCGACTCCATGTAAACCCTAGCCCTCTCCGGTGTCTATATAAACCGGAGAGGTTGGTCCTTAGAAGGCCGATCACAATTACAATCATACCATCATAGGCTAGCTCTTAGGGTTTAGCCTCTATGATCTCGTGGTAGATCTACTCTTGTACTACTCATATCTTCAATATTAATCAAGCAGGAAGTAGGGTTTTACCTCCATCGAGAGGGCCCGAACCTGGGTAAACATTGTGTCCCTTGCTTCCTGTTACCATCAGCCTAGACGCACAGATCGGGACCCCCTACCCGAGATCCGCCAGTTTTGACACCGACATTGGTGCTTTCATTGAGAGTTCCTCTGTGTCGTCGCTGCAGGGCTTGATGGCGCCTTCGATCATCAACAACACATTCCAGGAGGAAACTTTTCCCCCCAGACAGATCTTCGTGTTCGGTGACTTTGCACTGCGGGCCAATTCACTTGGCCATCTGGAGCAGATCGATAGCTACGCCCCTAGCCACCAGGTCAGGTTCGGAAACTTGAACTACATGGCTAATATTCACGGAGACTTGATCTTCGACGGATTAAAGCCCGTGCCAGGAGCACCGGACAGTCGCGATCAGCACGGCCTAGACCTGCTGTCGGACAATGTTTGGGTTATCACCCCCGCAGTGGCTCCGGACCTAAATCCGGAGCAGGCTGCGTCGCCTGAGGACGGAGGGATGGGCCCCGCCCTGTAGGGGGCACACTCATCGGCGGTGGAGCCGAACACAGTTACCGCCTCTGTGGAAACATATGACTCCGAACCCCCAGACTCGTACCCGTTGTTGGTTCCAGTCCGCACACTCTCGAGCCAACCGAGCCAGGTTGGGCTCCGATAATGGAGGTTACCGCTGTGGATATCTTCCAGCACTCGCCTTTTGGCGACATGCTGAACTCGTTAAAGTCTCTCTCTTTGTCAGGAGGCTCTCAGCCGAACTATGTCTGGCTCTAGTACGGAGCAGACGACGAAGGAATTTGCTGCCCACCCACCACCCACTTCATTGCCATGGTTGATGATTTAACCGACATGCTCGACTTCGACTCCGAAAGCATCGATGGTATGGACGAAGATGCAGGAGAAGATTCAGAATCTCTGGGGCACTGGACTACTACCTCGTCACACGATATATACATGGTGGATACGCCCAAGGAGGACGATGGCGGTGATCCGGAAGATAAAACCCCCGGGCAAAAGCCAAAATGGCGACGCATACGCCGCTCAAAGTCCAGCAATAGTGACAAGAGCGCAAGAAGGATCGACATACCAGTAAACTTCGAAGGCAATAACAACCACGAGGACCCAGCGATGGAGCAGGACGAGCCAGGTCATGCCGAACCAAGTTCGGAGCAGATGCCCGATCGCAATGATCCAGAGGGACGAGTTCATCAAGCCGCCCCAGGACAAGAACACAGTCCGGACGATGATGCATTCATCATTCCAGAAGAACGCGTGGAACAAGATAACCTCCACAGAAAGCTTATGGCCACAGTGAGAAGTCTAAAGAAGCAGAAGCAACGGTTCAAAGCCGCACAGGAAACGCTCAATCACAGATGGAATAAAGTGCTAGACACTGGAGAAAGATATGGCGACGATCACCATACAAAGAGCTATCCAAAACGCAAGATACTGCCAGAATTCGACGACGAGGCCGTTCCACCAAAGAATAATACGTCCAGGAGACCAGACGCACCGCTTCACAACCACAATAGAATGGCTGCTGACACCACGCACGATCTACGTGAGCATCTAGATAAGCAAGCCGGCGCAGCTAGGTCCATCTACGGATCTAAAGGACACACCCCGGCGAGGGACTATGGTCATCAGAACGATCATACAAGCCAAACACCAGTTCGGAATAAACACCGGACACAACAACAGCCGACGTCATGCCACAGCACGTCCAGATATAGAGGGGCTGCTCACCCCCTGTGCTTTACTGAAGAAGTACTGGACCATGAATTTCCATAGGGCTTTAAACCTGTGAACATAGAGGCATACGACGGAATGACAGACCCAGGGGTCTGGATCGAGGACTTTATCCTGCATATACATATGGCTCGTGGGGATGACCTCCGCGCCATCAAATACCTTCCCCTCAAACTAAAAGGACCAGCTCGACACTGGTTAAAAATCCTCCCCAAAAATTCAATTGGGAGTTGGGAGGAACTCGAGGATGCTTTCAGGGCCAATTTTCAAGGGACTTATGTCCGGCCTCCGGATGCTGACGGTTTAAGTCACATAATCCAACAGCCCGGAGAGTCCGCCCGCAACCTCTGGAACAGATTCCTTACTAAGAAGAATCAAATTGTCGATTGTCTGGACGCCGAAGCCTTAGCGGCATTCAAACACAGCATCCGTGACGAGTGGCTCACCAGACACCTCGGCCAAGAAAAGCCAAGGACAATGGCAGCCCTAACAAGCCTTATGACCCGCTTTTGCACGGGTGAAGATAGCTGGCTAGCCCGTAAAGGCAACAGCGACCCCAGCACATCCGAAATAAGGGATGGCAACGGGAAGCCACGGCGTAATAAAAACAAATGCCAAAACAAGGAAGAGAGCCCGGATAACACAACAGTCACTGCCGGATTCAGGGGCTCTCAACTTGATCAGCAAAAGAAGACATCTAAAGGCAGTAAAGAGGGACCGTCCGGTCTAAATAGAGTCCTAGAGAGACTATGGCAAATTCATGGCACCCCTGACAAACCTGCAAACCACACCCACAGAGAGTGCTGGGTCTTCAAGCAGGCCGGCAAATTAAATGCCAAACACAAGGGAAGGGAAACACCAAGTGAAAAACTGGGGGACAGAAAAAATTCCCGCGAGAGGTTAAAATAGTAAACATGATCCAAGCGACTCACACATCCACGAGAAGGCACGAACGCGCGCTCAGAAACGCGTGCGCCATAGAGCCCAGCATACCCACACCTAGCTACTGGATGACTAGTCCGATCACTTTTGATCACACGGACCACCTGACTAGTATTCAACGCGAAGGATCAAAGACATTGGTGCTTGACCCAATAATCAACGGATACCATCTCACCCACGTCCTCATCGACGGCGGCAGCAGTCTCAGTTTAATATATGAGGACACTGTCCACAGGATGGGGATAGACCCATCCAGAATTAGTCAAAGCAACACCACCTTTGAAGGGGTGATACCAGGCGTTGAAGCCTACAGCAGGGGCTCCGTCGTACTGGAGGTAACATTCGGCTCTCCAGGAAACTCCAGAAGTGAAGAACTACTCTTCATCATTGCACCCTTCCAAAGCGACTATCATGCATTGGTTGGAAGAACAGCCTTCGCCCGCTTCAAGGCATTGCTGCACTATGGCTACCTTACACTCAAGATGCCCGGTCCACGTGGCATCATCACCGTTAGCAGAATCACAGAGCGCTCTTCACGCGCAGAGGAACACGCGACTGCCCTGGCGGCCGGACTATAAGCGGCCTCCAATATTAGAAAACATGACTGGTCATTAAGACCACATACACGGTTAGACGAGTTCGGTAGCCCAGACAAAATTGAACCAGGGCACCATATATGTAATCCCATAGCGGACACCAGGGGCTATAAATATTTAATACAGCCCCACACTTGGCTCAACCTTATTGGCAGGTCAACATCTTACACTTTTACTATCCATCGCATACTTACGTTGTACTCTCCTACGAGTTTTCTTTTTTCCACAGAAAATGTTCTCGCGATACCCTTCCAGGATACAGCACAACGGAGACAAAGGCGCAGACGTGCAGCAGGGCCCCGTTCAACAGGTTTCTTTTTACATTAAGCCCCTATGTAAACCTTTTCTATTGCCTCTTGTTGTTTAACCATCCCATGGGTTCCATACCCACAGAGGATACTACCGTTATTGGCATTTCGCCATGACAGATTAATGCGCGTACCTGGAAACATAGGGTTTATAATGAATGGGCATTCTTGAGCCCACCGTCTGTTATAAAGTCCGAATACCTTCGGGAGTGTTCGGCGTCGCGAGTTTGGCCTTATATGCATCAGCTCTGAATCATGTCTTTGGTCAAATGTTGGGTTTGCCCGGCTCCTGGGTTTTCCGTCTTACCTTCCGTTATTATCGGCTAAGGTGGCCAAAGGAGAACTACTGCAATTGTGCCCTGGTTATTCCGGACGAGCACCTCAGTAGAGAAAGCCGAAAACTGATTGTCATGATACAGCGAGAGACTGTTCAACCACTCAAAGACTTATCGGAATCTTTAGGATGCCTCCGCATTAACGAAGGACCGTTTCCCAGTCATATACACACGCGCCCGTATTCGGATGCAAGCGAAGTTACCAGGGGCTACATAGTAGCCCCACCATTAGACTCCCATGGCTAAGAGAAAGCATTACAACTATATAGTTCGGTTGCCTAGTTCGACGTGCGATCACCTCCTTAATGGACCAAGACGTTGGATCAAGTGTGATTACGCATATTTTTCTCGAACACCCCCGCATTATATGCGTGGGGGCTGAAGCCAACGACTGCTAACTTTCGGATTACATATATATAAAACGGCCGCATATGAGACACAATAATACTTTCAGGCATAAAATATAAATATAGCCTTATAACCAAAATAACATTGTTTTTACAATGATCTATTTTTTCACTCGAACAAGACATACTTCGAGCACTGCGCCTCCATTAGGCGGGCACCTTCTGTTACCTGCGCTAAATAGTGCTCGGCCGGATATTGGCCTCCCTCCGGATCCTGGGTCGCCACAATTGTGGCCTCCATATCTGTCCAAAATGCTTTAACGCGGGCAAGGGCCATCCGTGCACCTTCTATGCACGCCGACCTTCTCATGGCATCAATCTGAGGCACAACCCCAAGGAACTGTTGCACCAAGCCAAAGTAACTATCCGGCTTAGGCCCCTTTGGCCAAAGATGGTCTATCATAGACCGTATTGCAAGTTCGGACAACCTGTGAAGTTCCGCCATAGCAGCCATCTTCTCACTTAACAGCAGCGGGCGCGCGGGAGCATGAAATTGCGACCGGAAAAGCTTCTCCACTTCTTTATCACCTTGATCCTCAAAAGACTTGGCTGCATCAGCTGTACTCTTCGCCAAGTCCGCATACGCATCTGCAGGACTCCAGCGTCCATCCAGGGGAGCATACTTCAGATCCAAAAACTTTGTCCGCAGTAAGTAGGAGCCCCCAGCCGCGATTTTACCGACCTGTTGAAGCTCCTCCCGCACACCCCTGACCTTGGTCCGCATCTCCTTGGTGGCATCAAGTGCCTTGTTCAGGTCGGCCGAACTAGCCTTATTCTCCTTTTCGAGGAGTTCATACCGGTTGGCGGCATTTTTTAACTCCACAGCCACTCCGGCTATTTTTTCCTCGCTTCGGCGACGAGCAGCCTGTTCGGCTCTCAAATCTTCGGACGCTTTTAGGGCAGCCGCATTGCTAGCCCGAGCTTGCTCCTTGGCCTGGGCAAGTTCCGCCCTCAGGGCCTCCACGGCAGCAGCACCATCTGCAGTCCAAACATATTACATTAATATCATGCCGCCTCCTTTGTATTTTCCTATACAAAGGAAGGCAGAGCACATACCTTGTGATTTGTCCAGCCGCTCGTTCACCAGCGTGATATCGGCATCAATCGATCCAATCTGCCTCGTTAGTTCGGCAACTTCAACGGACTGGTCGGCGGCCGGACCCATAGGTACCTGCACGTATTTACAGCGCAATCATTGATTTATGATCCCCTGTTTGCCGCCTAGGGCGGGCAACCCGAGTCTCAGGGGCTACTATCTATATGGAGCACACCTAGCGCGTGCCTCACAGCCAAAAAATAGTGTATTCTTCACTACATACCTCAAAGCCTCTAAGCAGGCTTGTAAATGCTTCATTCAAACCGCTTGTAGCGGATGAAATCTTCTTGAGCACCGCGCTCATTAATGAGTGGTGCTCCTCCGAGAGTGCATCTCGCTCCAGTAGTCCTGTCAGTACGTCCGGCCAGACATTGAACTATGTCGGACCCTTCCCATCGTCCCTCGTGGGAGCCAAACGCTCCGGGCTTAGGGCGGCTGACGCATTGGCTTCCGGCTTCGGCAGATCCGGACTCCTCCATGACGACACCTCGGTGTCGCCCGCTTCATGAGGCAGAGAGGTGGGTGGGGTCTCGCTCTCCATCATCTCCGGAGGAAGATCCCCCGAAGGCAAACTCTGTTGAGAAGAGCTACTAGCCGGACTGCAAAAGACGAATCCTGGTTATTGATCTAGGAGAAACACAATACCTTCGAATTAACGATTGACTTATGGCTCAGTGGAGGGCTGGCCCGTTGGCGGGCATGACGCGGTGAGGGTGCCCGTTGGGGCAGTGCCCCCTGGGGATACCTTTTTCCCTGGTTTGGGCATCTCCGTCTCCAAGTCTTCGGAGGTAGCCCTCTTCTTCACACGCAGGGAGGAGGCCTTAGCCTCCCGGTCCCGACTATCCTCCTTAGGGGAGGCAACAATTCCCCCGGTTCGGATGCATAGCGTGTGGAGTTCGGTTTCTTCGTTCTTCCCCTTGTCTTTCCCTGAGGGCATTCTGCTGAGTACCCGGTCAAGCATCTTGGCCATGGTGGGACCAGGCGAGCCTTCGGGAAGTGGCGCCGGACACCTGATTCTCTCCGCCTTGTTGAGCCATTCCTGGCCACGGATGATTTTCAGAATGAACAATTATGACAAATACAAAACAAGGTGTCTGGTAGCAAGATTACTTACTTGGTTATCTAGGTGATTGCAGCTTAGGCCCGCATCCTCGATGGTGTCCGGACACTCTACTTTAGGTCCAAAGAATAATTTGCACATCACTTCGAGCTTCAAGCCAAAGAAGTGCTTCACAGTCCATGGACCCTCTGGATTGAACTCCCACTTCCGGAGAGGCCGGCGTTGGCATGGCAACATCCGTCGGATTAACATCACTTGCATTATGCTGACAAGTTTAATGTCCCTCTCAAGAAGCCCTCGGATGCGGCTCTGCAGTACTGGTACATCGCCAGCGGGCCCACAATTCTGTCCTACATCGGTCCAAGATGCTAGTTGTGACGGAGGACCCGAGCGGAACTCGGGGGCGGCCACGCACTTTGTGCCTCTGGGAGCCGTGACATAAAACCACCTCCATTGCCATACATCGGATACTTCTGGGAAAGAACCCTCTGGCCATGGGGCATCGATGTTCCTGCTTATTACGGCACCTCCACACTCCGCATGTCGCCCCTCAATCATCTTCGGCTTCACATTGAAGGTCTTGAGCCATAAGCCGAAGTGTGGGGTGACATGGAGGAAGGCCTCGCACACTATAATGAACGACGAGATATGGAGGATGGCGTCCGGAGCTAGATCATGTAAATCCAACCCGTAATAGAACATGAGCCCCCTCACAAAGGGATCAAGGGTTAGGCCCAAGCCGCAGAGGAAGTGAGGAACAAACACGACGCTCTCATTGGGCTATGGTGTAGGGATGACCTTCCTTGGAGCAGGAAGCCTGTGCTGGATGTCGGCGGTCAGATATCCAACATCCCTAAGCTTCGCAATGTCCTCCTTTTGAATCGAGGAGGCCACCCACCGGCCTTGAGGGTTGGATCCGGACATATTGGAGGATCTGGGGTGTTGGAGCTTGGGTCTCGGGTATTAGAACTCGAGGTGCGAGAAGGCGCGAGGGAGGTGGAAAAGAGGCATAGGCCTCGACCCCTTTATAAAGGGGGTGAATATCAAGAGTCCTCAGCGTGACCGCTTGAGACTTATCCAAAAATACACGGAGTCATACTAACGGTCGTAGTGGGGTTACACGCGCCCATATTGATGGAAAATCCCGTAATAAGAGGAACACGATCTCTGCTTTTGCGGGATGTGCCAATAAAACCGCCTCGCAACGCGACTCGAGGTGGGGCAAGAAACGCCGGTTCGTGTTGGACCAGGCCACGATGCAAGGGCACGACATACGAAGATTTCCTGCAGATCAGATTTACGCTATGTTCCCTACAATGGTATGTGAGGATCATCTTGCAGATCCGGACACGGTTTGAGTGTTCGATAACTACTTTGGAGTATTCGGAGAAGGAACCTGCCTTGCAATGCCGAAGACAAGACTGCGCACCGGACTCATCGTCATTGAAGCCTGGTTCAGGGGCTACTAAGGGAGTCCTGGATTAGGGGTATCCGGACAGCCGAACTATATACATCATCCGGACTATTGAAGCATGAAGATACAAGACTCAAGACTTTGGCCCGTGTCCGGATGGGACTCTCCTTTGCGTGGAAGGCAAGCTTGGCGATCCGGATATTGTGTTTCCTTCCTTGTAACCGACTCCATGTAAACCCTAGCCCTCTCAGGTGTCTATATAAACCGGAGAGGTTGGTCCTTAGAAGGCCGATCACAATTACAATCATACCATCATAGGGTAGCTCTTAGGGTTTAGCCTCTACGATCTCGTGGTAGATCTACTCTTGTACTACTCATATCTTCAATATTAATCAAGCAGGAAGTAGGGTTTTACCTCCATCGAGAGGGCCTGAACCTGGGTAAACATTGTGTCCCTTGCTTCCTGTTACCATCAGCCTAGACGCACAGATCGGGACCCCCCTACCCGAGATCCGCCAGTTTTGACACCGACACCAAGGCCTCGACATCTCCAGCTTTGCAACCTCGTCCCAGCGGCCAGTGATTGGCCGTTTCTTCGGCGGGAGTGGGTCGGGCCCCTCTCAGGGGGCCTTTCCTTTCTCTTCGGATGAGAACCGGCGGATCGGTGCCATTGGCGGCAAGATGGAGGAGGAGCAAGGAAGAAGAAGCAAGCGGAGCGAGAAGAGACGGGCGACGAGGGCTCACGCCTCTCCGTACTTATAGTCCAGAGGAGGCCAACCGTCGGCCTCCACGATCGCAGGTAATCATGACCCTTTTTGCATGCAGCAGGGACTCGTCAAATCGGGCAGTTGCCGAGGAAGCGTGGGGAAGCGGAGACGCCCATGTCCAATCAACCGCCACGTGGCGACCAAGACCGCAGGCTGTTGGGGCCCGCGGCACTCCGCACTTGCCCTTTGGCTTCACTGCTAAGCCAAGTCCGAGCGCCCCTTGGGCCCGGGGGCTACTGTCGGCATTCTGGGAATGGGGGTCCCCAGATGTCACGCCCAATATGCGACCCTATCCAAAAGGAACTCGAAGATCCCACCAAGGATAGACCCGCATATTGAAACGCTTTTGCAAGGTGGATATCGTTACATCAACATTACATAATAGATGGGGATACATACATAAGGCATACAAAGCCACACGAATACATCATCACAATACATAAGAGCATCATCGGGCTACGGATGAAACACAAACAAAAACTCAACGACATCCACCCTGCTAGCCCAGGCTGCCGACCTGGAACCTATCCCCTGATCGAAGAAGAAGCAAAAGAAGAAATCCAACACAAGCAAACATCGCTCTCGCGTCATGACCATCGCATAACCTGTACCTGCAACTGTTGTTGTAGTAATCTGTGAGCCACGAGGACTCAGCAATCCCATTACCATGCGTATCAAGACTAGCAAAGCTTAAAGGGAAAGGAAGGGGTAAAGTGGTGAGGCTGCAGCAGCGACTAAGCATATATGGTGGCTAACATACGCAAATAAGAGCGAGAAGAGAGCAAACGGAACGGTCGTCAACTAGTAATGATCAAGAAGTGATCCTGAACTCCTACTTACGTCAAACATAACCCAAAGACCGTGTTCACTTTCTGGACTCCGCCGAAAAGAAACCATCACGGCTACACACACGGTTGATGCGTTTTAATTCGGATCTGGTGTCAAGTTGTCTACAACCAGACATTAACAATTTCCCATCTGCCTATTACCGCAGGCACGACTTTCGAAAGATTATACCCTGCAGGGGTGTCCCAACTTATCCCATGACAAGCTCTCGCGATCAATGAAGGATATACCTTCTCCCAGGAAGACCCGATCAGACTCGGAATCCCGGTTTACAAGACATTTCGACAATGGTAAAACAAGACCAGCAAAGCCGCCTGATGCGCCGACAAATCCCGATCGGAGCTGCACATATCTTGTTCTCAGGGCAACGCCGGATGAGACTAGCTACGAGTAAAACCAACCCTCAAGTTGCCCCGAGCTGGCCCCGCAGGCAGCTCAGTTCGGACCAACACTTAGACAAG
>NC_041387.1:181856214-181908492 GCF_002162155.2 Triticum dicoccoides | reverse complement strand
AGATGACCCTTGGGTTGGCCGACCCAAGGGAAGGGTATAGGTGGTGGTGAGGCAAATGGTAAAACCAAGGTTGGGCCTTGTTGGAGGAGTTTTATTCAAAGCGAACTGTCGAGGGGGTCCCATAAATCACCCGACCGCGTAAGGAACGAACAATCCAGGAACATAACACGGGTATGATGGAAACTAGGGCGGCAAGAGTGGAACAAAACACCAGGCAAACGGCCGAGTCTTCCACCCTTTACCAAGTATATAGATGCATTAATAATATAAGAGATATTGTGATATCCCAACCAAAATCCTGTCCACCATGGAGAAATCTTCAACTTCACCTGCAACTAGCAACGCTATAAGAGGGGCTGAGCAAAGGCGGTAACATAGCCAAACAACGGTTTGCATAGGAAAGGTGTCAAAGGTTAGAGGTTCATGGCAATATGGGAGGCTTGATAAACAGGTGATAGGTAGCGTAGCATAGCGATAGGACGAAGCAACTAGCATAGCAATGATAGTAGTGAGATCTAGGGTAGCGGTCATCTTGCCTGAAATCCCACAAGGAAGAAGAACGAGTCCATGAAGAAGACGAAGCCACGAAGACGAACCAAGCGTGGACGAACGAATCCTCACGATCGCAACGAAATGGGAACTATCGAGAATAAGCACATAACATAGTAAACACACCACACATGAACAAGGCATGATGCACAACAAGCATGATGCATGACAAGGCTACTTGAAGCTACTCAGGGCAAGAGATGATGCAAACAAGAACAACACATCAAAGCAAGTTTAAATGAGACCGGGAACAACATATAACAATTCCGGTAAGTCCTCATATGCAAATTTCGAAATTGATCCAGATCTGAATAAAACTTATGTTCAAGTTGTTAAACATCAAGTTAAGATGCACAAAGATGATCTACACGAGATTCTAGTCAAGTTACATATAAAGTTCATTTAGTTGGGAGCTACGGCCTACAAGATATGAGCAAAACAAGTTAAACATGGCATTGATGCAAAATGCATACAAACATCAAGCAAACACCTCAAAACATGGATGCTACATGATAATATGAAGCTACATGCAATTCTAAGAAAGTTTCATATAGAGCACACTCAAAACGGAGCAACGGTTCAACACTCACACACTATACAAGTTATAGCAACAATCTGCCCAAAACAGCAACTAGGCATATTGCTAGCATCAAAACAATAAGCTACAGCATCTCAACATGAAAACAAAAGGCATGAACATGATGTACAGGTGAAGCATAACAAAACATGAACACTGAGCAAACTCCAGAAATCACTAGAACATGCTCAAACACACATGGTAAGATTGCAAACAATAACAATTTCAGACTTTGCAGAAAATAACATCAGGTTGCAATGTTTAGAGCTATCAAACAACATGTTACAGGAACTTATCATGGCAAACAAAGGCATGGCATGAACCTACTAAATGCATAGATCGAAAGTCCTTTAGTGACCATGAGCCAAAAAGGATCAGAAAATATGATGGCACCCATGTAAACATAGCAAGTTATAATACAGATTCAAACATGGCAGGAACAACGATACGAAGGCATGTAGATGAGCTTGTGCAACTCACTACAGAGAAAAACATGGCATGGAAAGGCAACCAACAGTAAGAAGACATATTTATGAAGCTAATAATGGCAAGAGAAAGTTCATAGGGTACATGGATCACTAGCAACAATCATGGCAACAACTGAACTTAATGTTAACAGGCTGACAACAACATTATGAAGCAACTTTGGAGCAAGATATGAACAAGTTACAGCAAGCTATAAATGCAACCAGGGGCATGGATGGATAGAGCATGACATGGACAACAAAACATATTTAGTGAACATCTCCAGATTATGCATAGAATAATTAGTAGAAGCAGGTTTACATAGCATCACCAAATAACAGATTCAGCCTAGCAAAACAGCAACAGCGAGTACACTACTTAACAAGCTCGATTCACTCACCACAATTCATTGCATGACAAGATAAGCATAGCATCAGCAAGAAGACATGTTTATGAAGCAATCCAAGGCAAGAACAAGTTCATAGCATGCAAGGATCAACTACAACAATCTTGGCAAAATTGAATAACACGTAAACAATCTGCCAGGAAACATTTTGAAGCAAAAGTAGAGCACGAAAATGACATGATAGACTACTCCATAATTGCAACCAGGGGCATGAATGGATAGAGGATAACCATATGTGCAAAACATCCTTAATGAAGTATCTCAAAATATGCATGCATCTCACTGTAGCATCAAGTTTACATGGCATCAAAATAACAGCAGAACAAGGACTAAAATCAGCAACATCACGATGCCTAGTTTGCATGCTTGTGATAGTCACCACATTGATCACAAAAATACATGGTAAGCACCTCTGTAAAGAAGACATGGCATAGTTCAAAACACATGTAGACATCAACCTCATAGGATGCACACATCAATCATGGCAAAAATGACAAACGAGCTCGTTATAACAGTTTCAGCAGATTAACATCATGAAGCACTCTTGCAATGATGATTCAGGCATCTAGATGACCTAAAATGAATATGATGCAATGTAATGAAATGATGTACTCGTTGAGACGAACAATTTGACATATTACACGCACGAAACGGAGCTACGGATGCAGAGATACAATGCGATGAACATGACATGATAAAATGCAACACGCAAGCAAATGACATGGCAACGATGGCGAATAACTGGCGGACACCTGGCGCATCGAATCCGGGGCGTTACAACACTCCTCCACTAACAAGAGATCTCGTCTTGAGATCTTAGGACCGAGAGGGAAGAGAAAAAGGGATGAGGTGAAACAAGAACTCAAAAGAAGAAGCGAAGAATTGAGAGCACTCGAGAAGAAGAGAGGAACGACGAGAATGACGAGAATCAAATGCTCCTGGAAACACGATAGACTCTGAAAACGCTCCGGTTAGAACGAGATAAAAAAACGAATAAGACTGAAAAGGATTTAGGCAGCACTCTGGCTAAACATGGAAAGAATAGAACACGAACTTCACAAGATGGAATGACACTTGACGAGAAGAACAAAACAATACCTCCGGAAGAATTGAAAGAATTGAATGAAAAGAACTTAGAAGGAAGGATTGAATGAAGTTGTTGAGAAAATCAACAACGAAAGAATAAGCTTGTCGTGGACTTATAGGTTACATCTCAAAATTATGACCTGATCGCCGACCACAAGCGGAAAAGATTAAATAGCTGAGAAGAACGAAGAAATGCAAAACTCCACTTCAAAAGAATACAGAGAATTAATTGTACTTCGAGATGCGAGAAGAAAAGATACTTGAACTCCACCAACAAACTCTTGATGAACTCTTGAAAGAATGAATTAAGTCATGAAGAACCACCATGAAGAACTCCGGTAACAAAAGGATGATGAGATAGAATGAAGGATGAAAGAATAAGATGAGCATTGCGATGATTTAGATGGAGGTTCCCACGAAATGACCGAGGAAAATTAGAACTCCGGAAAGGAAAAGATGAAAACACTTGGAACTAGAATTTATTCATCATGAACAAACTCCGGAGAAAGGGATTACTCACTTTGAGGAAATAAGAATAAGATTTATTGTATGCTTAACCTTCATCAAATTAAATTGATGACAATCAATGGATTTCGCATATTACTTATTCTTCTTGAAAAAGGATTGAGAAGTGACATATCGCAAACTTGAGAAGGTCTTCATGAACCACTGGTTGGATTGGAAAGAACGAATGGGCATATGATAATCAAGGAAAAATAATCTTGAATGAACCACCGTAAGAATTCGAAAATGACTGGTGAAAGAGACTGAATCACCGGGATAATTGGATAACGGTAGCTGAAATGATGGCCTCCGGTGAAAGAAGCAGGAAAACAACTCCTGACATACTCCGGATGGTTGAAAAGAATATCTGACAAATGGAATAATTCGAGACTGATAACATGAAGCTAGAACGATGAATCTTCGGGAGAACGGGCAAGATTTAAAGGAAAACTCTTCTGCGATCTTCAAATGACGACGAGAAACAACACCAACAATATTGAGGTACTCAGGGAGAATGAAAAGCGAAGAGGTTGAGCCAACAATGAAAACATTTGAAAAACGATCTCGAAGAAGGCATGTGACTGATGTAATCCATTCTTACGTCACACTTGAAAAGAATTTGAGAATAACTCCTGGGGAATTAAAAGAGTCAGGTAAGATCCGGGCAAAATACCTGTGGGTTAGGGCCCACTGAAGAGATAACACTGTTGAAAAGGGATTGTTGAAGAGATAGATGATGCACCGGAACAATTGAAATATTAGAATGAGGTGATAACCTCAAATTAATTCGAACACAAACGAATCTCCTGAGATGTCTTGAGCACTCCAGAAGGATAAATTGGCGAGAGGCGAACGAGCAAGGAGAACACTTTGAGGAAAAGAATATGATCAAACCGAAAAACTAGAATTGAATCCACCGGAAAAAGAAAACGGATGAAGAATGACGAACGAGACAAGAATTCACCGGTTGAAATAATTTACGAAAGACTGAAGAGGTTCCACATGAATGAAATTGATGGTCGAAAGAGATTCAAGCTCCGGGAAGAAGAGGGTGGGAGGGCGGGAAAAACAAGGCAACTCGGGAGGGGAAATCGACGACTATCTTGAAGAGGAAACACCGGTTGAAAGAAAGCAAAGGCTTCACACGAGTCGGATGGATACTCGATTATGGACTCCGGTTCTGAGAAGAAGAAGGGTGGGTGGGTGGGAAAGAAAACAACTAAGGATTGAACTCGAAGAAGAAGAGGCTCGAGTCGTCTTGACGAGAAATGCACCGAATGAAAAAAGAAGAGAACCAACAACCGGAAAACCAACTACGTGATCCTAAAGAAAATTTGAAAGGGAAGAGAAGTAATTCAAAACACCTACGTCAAGATTCCTTACCAGAGCGACGAAGGGGCAGAGGAGTAAAAATAATTCCTACTCTCCGATATAACTAGACTCGGAAAACAATTTTTCTAGACTCAACAACAGCCAAACTACACGATCAATCAAGGGGGCTCCTAGGGTCGGTCGAGGCTCTGATACCAACTTGTCACGCCCAATATGCGACCCTATCCAAAAGGACCTCGAAGGTCCACCAAGGATAGACCCGCATATTGAAACGCTTTTGCAAGGTGGATATGATTACATCAACATTACATAATAGATTTGGATACATACATAAGGCATACAAAGCCACACGAATACATCATCACAATACATAAGAGCATCATCCGGCTACGGATGAAACACAAACAAAAACTCAACGACATCCACCCTGCTAGCCCAGGCTGCCGACCTGGAACCTATCCCCTGATCGAAGAAGAAGCAGAAGAAGAACTCCAACACAAGCAAACATCGCTCTCCCGTCATGACCATCGCATAACCTGTACCTGCAACCGTTGTTGTAGTAATCTGTGAGCCACGAGGACTCAGCAATCCCATTACCATGGGTATCAAGACTAGCAAAGCTTAAAGGGAAAGGAAGGGGTAAAGTGGTGAGGCTGCAGCAGCGACTAAGCATATATGGTGGCTAACATACGCAAATAAGAGCGAAAAGAGAGCAAACGGAACGGTCGTCAACTAGTAATGATTAAGAAGTGATCCTGAACTCCTACTTACGTCAAACATAACCCAAAGACCGTGTTCACTTTCCAGACTCCGCCAAAAAGAGACCATCACGGCTACACACACGGTTGATGCGTTTTAATTCGGATCTGGTGTCAAGTTGTCTACAACCGGACATTAACAAATTCCCATCTGCCCATTACCGCAGGCACGGCTTTCGAAAGATTATACCCTGCAGGGGTGTCCCAACTTATCCCATGACAAGCTCTCGTGATCAACGAAGGATATACCTTCTCCCAGGAAGACCCGATCAGACTCGGAATCCCGGTTTACAAGACATTTCGACAATGGTAAAACAAGACCAGCAAAGCCGCCCGATGCGCCGACAAATCCCGATAGGAGCTGCACATATCTCATTCTCAGGGCAACACCGGATGAGACTAGCTACGAGTAAAACCAACCCTCAAGTTGCCCCGAGGTGGCCCCGCAGGCAGCTCAGTTCGGACCAACACTTAGACAAGCACTGGCCCGGGGGGGCTAAAATAAAGATGACCCTTGGGTTGGCCGACCCAAGGGAAGGGTATAGGTGGTGGTGAGGCAAATGGTAAAACCAAGGTTGGGCCTTGCTGGAGGAGTTTTATTCAAAGCGAACTGTCGAGGGGGTCCCATAAATCACCCGACCGCGTAAGGAACGCAAAATCCGGGAACATAACACCGGTATGACGGAAACTAGGGCGGCAAGAGTGGAACAAAACACCAGGCAAACGGCCGAGTCTTCCACCCTTTACCAAGTATATAGATGCATTAATAATATAAGAGATATTGTGATATCCCAACCAAAATCCTGTCCACCATGGAGAAATCTTCAACTTCACCTGCAACTAGCAACGCTATAAGAGGGGCTGAGCAAAAGCGGTAACATAGCAAAACAACGGTTTGCGTAGAAAAGGTGTCAAAGGTTAGAGGTTCATGCTAATATGGGAGGGTTGATAAACAGGTGATAGGTAGCGCAGCATAGCGATAGAACGAAGCAACTAGCATAGCAATGATAGTAGTGAGATCCAGGGTAGCGGTCATCTTGCCTGAAATCCCGCTAGGAAGAAGAACGAGTCAAGCCACGAAGACGAACCAAGCATGGACGAACGAATCCTCACGATCGCAATGAAATGGGAACTATCGAGAAGAAGCACATAACATAGTAAACACACCACACATGAACAAGGCATGATGCACAACAAGCATGATGCATGACAAGGCTACATGAAGCTACTCAGGGCAAGAGATGATGCAAACAAGAACAACACATCAAAGCAAGTTTAAATGAGGCCGGGAACAACATATAACAATTCCGGTAAGTCCTCATATGCAAATTTCGAAATTGGTCCAGATCTGAATAAAACTTATGTTCAAGTTGTTAAACATCAAGTTAAGATGCACAAAGATGATCTACACGAGATTCTATTCAAGTTACATATAAAGTTCATTTAGTTGGGAGCTACGGCCTAGAAGATATGAGCAAAACAAGTTAAACATGGCATTGATGCAAAATGCATACAAACATCAAGCAAACACCTCAAAACATGGATGTGACATGATAATATGAAGCTACATGCAATTCTAAGCAAGTTTCATATAGAGCACACTCAAAACGGAGCAACGGTTCAACACTCACACACTATACAAGTTATAGCAACAATCTGCCCAAAACAGCAACTAGGCATATTGCAAGCATCAAAACAATAAGCTACAACATCTCAACATGAAAATAAAAAGGCATGAACATGATGTACAGGTGAAGCATAACAAAACATGAACACTGAGCTAACTCCAGAAATCACTAGAACATGCTCAAACACACATGGTTAGATTGCAAACAATAACAATTTCAGACTTTGCAGAAAATAACATCAGGTTGCAATGTTTAGAGCTATCAAACAACATGTTACAGGAACTTATCATGGAAACAAAAGGCATGGCATGAACCTACTAAATGCATAGATCAAAAGTCATTTAGTGACCATGAGCCAAAAAGGATCAGAAAATATGATGGCACCCATGTAAACATAGCAAGTTATAATACAGATTCAAACATGGCAGGAACAACGATACGAAGGCATGTAGATGAGCTTGTGCAACTCACTACAGAGGAAAACATGGCATGTCAAGGCAACCAACAGTAAGAAGACATATTTGTGAAGCTAAGCATGGCAAGAGAAAGTTCATAGGGTACATGGATCACTAGCAACAATCAAGGCAACAACTGAACTTAATGTTAACAGGCTGACAACAACATTATGAAGCAACTTTGGAGCAAGATATGAACAAGTTACAACAAGCTATAAATGCAACCAGGGGCATGGGTGGATAGAGCATGACATGTAGAACAAAACATATTTAGTGAACATCTCCAGATTATGCATACAATGATTAGTAGAAGTAGGTTTACATAGCATCACCAAATAACATATTCAGCCTAGCAAAACAGCAATAGCGAGTACACTACTTAACAAGCTCGATTCACTCACCACAAGTCATTGCATGACAATATAAGCATAACATCAGCAAGAAGACATGTTTATGAAGCAATCCAAGGCAAGAACAAGTTCATAGCATGCAAGGATCAACTACAACCTTGGCAAAAGTGAATAACACGTAAACAATCTGCCAGGAAACATTTTGAAGCAAAAGTAGAGCACGAAAATGACATGATAGACTACTCCATAATTGCAACCAGGGGCATGAATGGATAGAGGATAACCATATGCGCAAAACATCCTTACTGAAGTATCTCGAAATATGCATGCATCTCACTGTAGCATCAAGTTTACATGGCATCAAAATAACAGCAGAACAGGGACTAAAATCAGCAACATTACGATGCCTAGTTTGCATGCTTGTGATAGTCACCACATTGATCACAAAAATACATGGTAAGCACCTCTGTAAAGAAGACATGGCATAGTTCAAAACACATGTAGACATCAACCTCATAGGATGCACACATCAATCATGGCAAAAATGACAAACGAGCTCGTTATAACAGTTTCAGCAGATTAACATCATGAAGCACTCTTGCAACAATGATTCAGGCATCTAGATGACCTCAAATGAATATGATGCAATATAATGAAATGATGTACTCGTTGGGGCGAACAATTTGACATATTACACGCACGAAACGGAGCTACGGATGCAGAGATACAATGCGATGAACATGACATGATAAAATGCAACACGCAAGCAAATGACATGGCAACGATGGCGAATAACTGGCGGACACCTGGCGCATCGAATCCGGGGCGTTACACCAGACTTGCCTGCCTGCGGCCTGCGGCGTGGCTCAGTAGGGGCCCAGTACGGCCCGTCTTCACCAACCCAAGTTCAAGACCCTCGCGAGGGGCCAAGCCTCGCGGGGCGAACGACACAAGGCTTCCTCAGGGGCGGCCTCACCAGGCAGGCTCGCGAGGAGGTGGAGATATCAAGGCAAGGAGTACCTCATGAAGTGCTCGTGACGCAAGACATGCCAATCAAGACCAGGCGGGCGCCACGCGGGCGCCAGCCAGCACAGTGTCCTCGTTTCCTCTTTGGTGCAAACGGGGCAAGCGCAGGCGCAGAGTACCGAGGCATCAGGCAAAGGTTTCCATATCGGTGCAACAAGACCAAGACCAGCAGAGCGGCAGGACGGAGATCAACGTGGAGCCCAAGATAGCATCATCGCCAGTGCCTTTGGCAGTCGAAGACCACCTTTAGTCAGGATAGCTTGTACTAGCTGTCCCCCTTCAAAATGGCCGTTGTTGGCCCCTTCCCGCTGAATATTTGGGAAGAGGACCAGGGCCTCAATAAATAGAGATAGCCACCACAGTAGAATAGAGGATCTCATCTAGAGCCGACAGAGACGGATCGAACCCATCTCAAGTAGAACACCGCACCAGCTCAAGGACACCCCTCGCGAGGCTGTTCTTCCTCTGTACTGTTCGTCATCAGCCCCAGAGGCAATCCACCACACCACACATTGGATTAGGGTATTACACCACAACGGTGGCCCGAACCAGTGTAAACCTTGTGTCCCTTGTGTTGTTCATCGTGTTATCTTAGAATCGCGACAAGGTTTTGGGGCATGGATCGATTGGGAGAAGATCTTCGTGTGCACCCCAAAGTTCGAACCTTAAGGGTTTTGGTGGAACCCGATATCCGACAGTAGTTAAGGCTGCCATTGTCTTTGGCTTTTCCTGGCCTAGGTGTCTGGCTAGCCATTCATCCTGGACACTGTGTTTGAAAGCTGCTAAGGCTTCGACGTCCAGACAGTCGACGATTTGGTTCTTCTTAGTGAGAAATCAGTTCCAAAGCTTACGGGCTGACTCTCCGGGTTGTTGGGTTATGTGATGGTCCCTTGGAAATTGGCCCTGAAAGCATCCTCAAGTTCTTCCCAGCTTCCAATGGAATTTTCGGGGAGGCTTTTCAGCCAGTGCCGAGATGGCCCTTTTAGCTTGAGGGGTAGGTATTTGATGGCGTGGAGATGGAGAATAATGTCTTCTATCCAGGCTGCAGGGTCTGTCGTTCTGTCGTATGCCTCGATATTCACGGGTTTAAACCCTTCTGGAAATTCATGATCCATCACCTCATCGATGAAGCACAAGGGGTGTGCAGCACCCCTGTATTTGGCTGTGTCATGGCATGGGCCCGACGGTTGTAGTGTTTGGTGTTGGTTCTGAACTGGTAAGTTACCTGTATATTTGGTTTGATGGCCCTGATCCTGTGCAGGAATGTGCTCCCTGGATCCATAAATGGACCTGGTTCTGCCAGCCTTTTTTTCAGGTCTTCACGTAAATCGTGTTTCTGGTTCTGGGTTGGGACCTCCCTTCCTTTACGGGGATGGGGTGCGGTTTTGTGTGCGCGTTGTTAGCCGCTCTGTCTCGACTACGAGGTGGTCGGCCTGGTTGATCGGCCGTATTGTTGTTCGGCGATATGGGCGTAATAGCATCATCGTTGAATTTGGGCAGCAGTTTGCGTTTGGGGTAGCTCTTTGTTTGGTGATTACCGCCATACTTTTCCTTAGTGTCAAGCACTTCGTTCCATTTGTCATTGAGTGTATCATGTACGGCTTTAAGCCGTTGCTTCTGCTTCTTCAAGCTCCTCACGTTGGCGATAAGTCTCTACTAGAGGTGTTCTTGTTCCAATTGTTTTTTTGGGATGATGAATGCATCATCATCCAGACTGTTCTCCTCTTCGGAGAAAGGTTGATAATTGGAGTCTTCGGCATCGCCATGATCGGTCAGGGGCCCCGGACTGTGTTTGCCACCACCTTGCTCGTCCTGCTCCATTGCTGGGTCCGTGGTTTCTTCATTGTCTTTGGCATCGTCCGGGGTGTTATTCCCTCTTGTGTCGGTATCGCCATTTTTACCATGGCGTGGTTTCGAGCGGCACCGCTAACGTCAGCGATTTGGCTGCTTTTCAGGAGTTTTATCCTCAACTGGGTCCTTTTTGTCAACACCATTGTCTTCTTTAGGTGTATCTGCCATGTATATGTCGTATGAGGAGGTGGCTGTCCAGCGCCCAGTGGGCGGTGGTTCCTGTTCTTTTGTGGCATCGTCATCCATACCGTCAATGTCTTTGGAGTCGAAATCAAGCATGTCGGTCATATCCTCGACAGTGGCTATTAAGTGGGTGGTGGGTGGGTAACGAAGCCTTTCGTCGTCCGCTTCCCACTCAAGCCGGACATAGTTCGACCAAGAATCTACTGACAAGGAGAGATATTATAACGAGTTTAACACGTCGCCTAGGGGTGAGTGTTGGAAGATGTCCGCGGAGCTGAACTCTAAGATCGGCGCCCGGTCGACGGGTGCGGATACACGCGGTTTGGAGCCTATGGTCGGAGACGAGTCCGAGGTTCCGATAACATAGGCCTCGTTGGAGATCAGATCTGTGTTCGGCTCTAGGGCCGCTGAGTCTGCAGCCTCCATGGCGAGCTTGAGCTTCCCGTCCTTGGATGGCGCACTTTGTTCTGGATCTAGGGCCAGAGTGATTACAGGCGCTATATCCTGCACACAGTCTGATGACAGATTTAGGTCATATTCATCGTGGCGGCAGGGCGCGACTGTCATGGGCTCGAATCCGTCGAAGATCAAGTCTCCGCGGATGTCGGCGGTGTAGTTCAAGCTTCCAAACCTGACTTGATGGCCAGGGGCGTAGCTGTCGATCTGCTCTAGATGGCCAAGCGA
Source organism: Triticum dicoccoides (assembly GCF_002162155.2). Taxonomy (NCBI): domain Eukaryota; kingdom Viridiplantae; phylum Streptophyta; class Magnoliopsida; order Poales; family Poaceae; genus Triticum; species Triticum dicoccoides. The sequence continues at coordinate 181,896,638 of NC_041387.1, read as the reverse complement.
GTTGGCCCGAAGTGCGAAGCCGCCGAATACGAAGATCTGTCCGGGGAGAAAAACTTCACCCTCGACTGTGTTGCTGTAGATGATTGAAGGAGCCATCAAGCCTTATGGTGGCGACATAGTGGAACTCTCAATGAAAGCACCAATGTCCGTGTCAAAACCGGCGGATCTCGGGTAGGGGGTCCCGAACTATGCGTCTAAGGCTAATGGTAACAGGAGGCGGGCGACACAATGTTTACCCAGGTTCGGGCCCTCTCGATGGAGGTAATGCCCTAATTCCTACTTGGTTGATCTTGATGATATGAGTATTACAAGAGTTGATCTACCACGAGATCATAGAGGCTAAACCCTAGAAGCTAGCCTATTATTATGATTGTTCTTGTCCTACGGACTAAACCCTCCGGTTTATATAGACACCAGAGGGGGCTAGGGTTACACAGAGTCGGTTACAGAGAAAGGAATCTTCCCAACCGAATCGCCAAGCTTGCCTTCCACACAAAGGAGAGTCCCATCCGGACGCGGGATGAAGTCTTCTATCTTGTATCTCCATAGCCCAACAGTCTGGCATATGCATATAGTCTGGCTATCCGAGGACCCCTTAATCCAGGACTCCCTCACCTATCAACCAAGCGCACTTCATGCGTTAGCACAAGGCCGAGTAGGGGGTGGGGAGGGGTGATCGTGACCCCCTCCCCACCCTCCTATGAGGCTGAGCCTGGAACAGGCGGCGACGTAGCATGCCATGGTGCCGCATGCAGAGGCGAATTTGTCACACCTCATTGCCCCCGATCTATCTTTGGGGTGTGGCTCTGGGTTGCGTACATGGTTTGGATGGAAAACAGAATAGCCGCACTATGCATGTCAAACAAGCGCACTACGTGCGTTAGTGCAAGGCCGTGACCCCCCTCACCACCCCTGTGAGGCCCACCCCCTGCATACGGAGGCGAGTCCGTCACACCCGATCACCCCTTGTCAATCTTAGGGGTGTGGCAATCGCCAAGTGGCAGTGATCGCAGTTGTCGTTTTAGTTCGTCATGGCAACTGCCAAGTGGTAGTGCTCATGGTTGCCTGGAAAAAACAATTGTCTAAGCGAACTGCAATGCTTAATTGACAACACATCTTGCTTCCCATACCGAACTGCATTCTTTTGGTCAGCGTACTGCATTTTTTACGTGCTAGGGAACTAGTGTTGTGTGCTAGGTGTGGGTCATGGGGCTTGTTGGTTTTGGGTTGTGAGAATTTGTTGGGCCCGTTGGGGTGTAAGACGCATTCAGCTCAAGTCGGCCTTGTCTTGCTATACGGGTGCTTTTGTCTTGCATTGTGTGTGCGCGTTAACGTTTAGTCCCACCTTACCCATCGAGAGGGCGCCTGGCCTGTTTATAAGCCCTGGCGAGGCAATGGTCTCGAACTCCTCTGTTTACTTATTTGGGCGCTTATACATGGCGCTCGCTGTTCTATCATCTCTGACCTGTGGGCCCATGTGTACCCAGCCCCATGCATCGTGGCTCGGAACAGACTCACCTACTGTGGGCACAGTCTTACTACAAGACTGGCCGGGGCCTCATTGCACCTGGGTGGTCCATTTTTCTTTCTTTTCGTATTGCAAGCATATTTTTCTTTTGCAGTGCATGTATTCGTGCCAGGACAAATGATATCATTTGTACTGCTTGTACCAACGTTGCACACTACACTGTGTGTACTAAGTCTGTGTATTGTGCACTGCATGAAAGTGGCTGCAGTCCCTCTTGTGCTTCGTTTAGGCATGTACTGCACTTCTTGTACACACGTTCTGAGGTGCCTGATATTACTCTCATGAACTGCATTCACCTTTATTTAGAATGGTCTGTGGATTAATTTTTTTTGAAATATGAATATTAATGGTCTTTCTTTAATTACTCTTGTGGACTGCATGTACACACATGGCACCCTGCTTATGTTTACCACTGTGAATTGCATTAATCTTCCTTTTTAGGGTTTGAGTTGCAGTCAGAGTACTTAATTTCTTTTGTTGAACATTGTTTTTGAATCTGTTTTGTATGTGCGTAGTATGTTTTGGTATCACATATCAGATTTTTCAAACTTGTCTGGATACTTGTTATAATACAAAGTCAACAATCATTACCTAGTGCAACGACATTGTTTCACAAAGAAACATTCAATATGAAGCAACATACATAAGCAAAACCTAGCAGACAGGAAACAAGGAACAACACAACTACTAAAGTAAAATGAAACTAAACATAGCCTTGTTCATTTCTAGCTGTTATATGGGATTACAACCTTGTTCTTCTTCTTCGCTTCTTTTTCTCTTTTTGCCCTGTCTAGTCCCATTATGACATCGTAGATGATTCTCCATGACTTGTAGGTTGCGAATGCATCTATTGTTGCATACTTGATAAGCTTGTCTAGCAGCGGGCACAACCCTGATAGAGTATGGTCCTCCATGTGATTGATTTTGTTCTTCATGTCATGGTAGTGAATGTCAATCAGCCTGCCAGCAACATCAGCCAAAGAGTCAAAATTCTTTTTCTTGTATTGGTCTCTCCATTCCACCTGAATATCAATGTAGTTGTCAGAGTTGATCTCCAAGCCACATAGCTTCGGCTTGTTTTTGTCTCCTTCAATGGCGAATCCTGCGAAGGTCTATTCATCATTCATGAGGAATTTGTCTAGTTCCATTGGCCTGCAAGATGTTTGTGTAGACTGGATATAGTGAGACAATACCAGTTATTTTTTAGAACTACCAATGTTTTTTTGATTTTTCTGAAACTGAAGTGTAATATGAATCCCTGAATCTATTGCAGTGAGTAGATGTTAATACTTTGTACAACATAACTAGTAAATCTCATAATAAATTCCATAAAAAATGCATGTTTGTGCATGTTTGTTGTCTCGAATTGAATTCCATACATGTTTTAGATAGTCTGGACTAAGATCTTTTTTACCTCCAAATCCATACAGGATTGAAAGTAGGCAGTAATGGTGTAGTTTTCTATTGTTCAGTCAGATAATTTGTGTTTGCTAAAACAAAATAAAACTGTGTGGATCACTAGATCATCTAATTCAAGAATCGAACAGATGAGTTACTGTGACAGCATGGCTTTTGGCCCCTTTCTTTTTCTTTTGATTTTGATTTATTTGGTTTTTCTCTGTTTTTCTTTTTGGAGTGGTTCTGTGGCCTTGAAACCTGGGAGATTATGATTTCTTCTTCTCCCAAGTGACTCATCATCCTCAAAAATTTGCCAAGATCGTGTCACTTCACTCCTTGACCAAACCCAAAAATCTCTTTCTAGGGAATATTCCTTTTTGGATTAAAGGAATAACCCCATCTGCCCTAGGTTGTGAAGCAACCTATAATTCTGTCCATCCAAAAATTCCCAAATAATTCTCATAATTCCTTTGGGTCATATATTGCTCAAATAGGCCCAAACATTTCATAGTACAGTTAAAAAATAATTCCCCAATATTCATTTTTTAATTCTGTCCTGAATGGCACTTTTTGAAGGAAGTGTCATTTATCTTTTCCTAGTTTCCCCCAAACTTTTTTGGCATGCTTATATGTCCAAATAATTGCCTCATGCCAAAATTCAACTTCATTTGCCTAGCCAATCTTCCTCAGTGATTTTTCAAAGTTTCTGTCAGACAGAAGGCTTTGTGAAGGAAGTACTAGCTAGGAGTATCCAAATGAGTTGAACTTTTGCACACTCCTTCATGTGCTCATATTAACCTCCTCCACCAATTTACAGCCCCATCCAATCATCTATGTGAGCACAGGACCAAATCTTTAATTCTGGCAATATTTTCAGGTTGTGAAGCAAGTGTATTTTATATTGCTTCAAAAATTCTAACAAATTACCAGATCATGCTCCTACCCATTAAACATCAATGATCCCAATTTGGGATCATTTCATTGAGACATTTGATCACCAAAATTATTCCAATTTACTGGACAGAGAGGATGTTTGTGAAGCAAGTACCAGTTTGGCTTGTCCATTTGGTATGAGCTTTTTACAGTATCTTTATATGTCCATATCATGAGCAGTTGCCAAGTTTCACCCATTACATCGCTCCATGTGAGTGCATCATGTTGATCAAGTTTGTGGACCAAAAATGCAGTTGCAAAGCAACCCTAGTCAGTTGTGTTCCATTTCTTCTCTAAACCTCCAGGACTCTAGTCCTTCCATAGATAAACCTCCCAGACAACTCCATTGACCCCAATCAAGTTTCTCTGGATCACCAGTGAACGGCCAAGTTTACTACAGTAAACTTCAGATGGTGATTACTATTTAACCACAACACCTCAGATCAAGCCAAGGACACATAAATGCTCCACCCCGAAAGGACTTCACCATAGACATAGTTTGCAATCCCCTCATCAGCTCCATGTGCCTTGTCCCGTAGTGACCGCACAGCTGGCATGCAGTTTCACACGCTCTGTGCGTTGTGCCCGCATCCAAAGCGCCCTTTCTGCTTCGTCCTCTTCCCTCTCATCGTCTTAGCGCGCGTGACCTTGTCCGTTGTCTTCCTCTCACCGTCGCCTACTCCTGGACCCCGCTTCCCCTCCGGTAGCTTCCTCACCGCTGCTCGCCGCCGTGTGCCCACGGGCGAACAGTGGCCATTTGGCTCTGTTCATCGCCGTCGTCTTCCTCCCCATGCTATGTTGGCCTCCTCTGCCCCGTGAGACTCTCCCATGTGCCTCCCCATCATCGACCTCCGAGCTCATGCACGTGCACACGCATTCACGGTGACGGCCACGCGTCTACGGTGATGCCAGTGCGGTAGCTCCTCCCCCTTGGCTATTTAAGCAGCCCCGAGGCCTCCCGACCGTGCCAAGCTCTTCGCCTCACTCCCTCAGTCCTCCTCAACCCCTCAAGCAGGCCCCAAGATGCCTCCTTCCCCTCCAACGTCCCCATTGCCTTCGCCGACCTCCTCTCAAGATACCTCGGTAAAAGCTTCTAACATACGGAAATGAATTTTTCTCAGCAAGCAAACCCCGGGAGAAGCTTCTCAAGTACGAAACTCAGGCTTCTCCAGCACAATAATCAGGCCAAGCTTCGTGTGTAAGCTATAGAGCCTTCTTCTGCACGATACCCAGACAAAAGCTTTGAGCAGAAGCTAATGAGCCTTCTTCAGCAAGTTACTCTGATGGCTTCTCTCATAAGCCACTCAGTCCGCGCTAGTGCCACGCCATGCACCGTCCCCAGAGATTATATGATGTGTTGCCAATATATGGTAGTACCGCTAAAAATCAGACTCGCAAATTTTTTGTCAGAAGCACAAATCAGTCAAGGCATAGGTCTTCTTCAGAAATCAAGTGTTTGGTTACATATCTTTCCACATATATGGTGAGAATGTATCCTCGGACATGCAAGTTACTCAGATAGATTTCAACCCACGACACCTTGCCTTCTTTAGTATGACACCGCATGTCATATTCAGTATTGCTACAAGAGATGACACAATGAGTTGGCAGGATATGACAGTGCAGTTCAAGGATCATATTTGCAATAATTTTGTCAGAAATATCACTCAGTTAGGACATATGCCTACCGCAAGGATCGTTTGTTCGGTGGCATATTCTTCCTATATATGATGAGCATGCATCCCCATCCATATCCGTCCCCCATACAATATGCGACAGTGATCAAGCAGACATACCTAATAAAAGTAAGGATTCAACAACCTCCCGAGTCAGGCAAAGGAAGATGAGTAGATATACATCTCATGAATTACAAGGATCGACAAGATCTGGAGATGACATCACATAATCAATAGTCTTGACAATGGTCTTCAAGGTCATTATTCCCGCAACTGACAAGGCGGTATCATAAAACCTTGTCACCTTCTTGTAGGATTGGCCTCAGCAATGAGTTCCGTATAGCTACATGCCCTGAATATATATGGGCATGGACCCAGGTCAGAAAACAAGCACAAGGAATAATGCCAAAAATATTGCACTCATTACATCAATGGTCAGACGAAGAATCAATGACATGTGTGGCCAAGTTATTTCAGTAAGATATCCTGCCAAAGAAAATCTAGACCATTAAAGTGTGAGACTGACAGCAAAGGTATGATGATTTTTGCACGACCCTCAGGGTCTGAATACCCAAGTAAGATGGAGGCCATAATTCCATATGGATCCACAAAGGCATACCCTCAAAGGACTACACTGTTCTACAAGGACTTTATATCCTGCTGACCCGCTTAAAATGGTTAGTGTGGAATATCCAAGTTTGTTTTGTCATATCCAAGATTTCTGTACAAACTCCACAGCTTGACTTCAATGGCAGTGTTAAAACATATCACAACCTATTGCCATAGATGGGTATACCGACAACATGTATAAATCAACAGCCGAACAATCAGCTCAGACCAGGTATACTCACTGACGGAACCAAGTGCATGGACAACTTGTCATAAAAAGTATCTTTCCGCCAGCACTCCTGTCAGGACAATCCCAAGATGTTAATATTTGAGGTATGACACAACTATAAATCCATATTCCATTATATCGCTCACGACAGAAGGCAGTCCAATCTTTCTCATGCTCGTGCCAAGGAAATAAATCAAGATAAATCAGTGCCACCTGTGAGCAGTCAGATCCCATCAGGAGGATGGCCATGATTCTCAGCACTTATTAAAACGAGGAAGCCTGCCTTTATTTAAAGCAACCCCATGGCAGAAGTAAAAAGATTTTCACGACGAAACAAAATTTATGCTCAAGGATATCACCGCAGATATGAGAAAATTCACGTCGGCAAAAGGATTTGGTATGTGAGCAAAAACCCATCGGAATTAGGGGAAAAGTGAAGCAAACCACCCCAGAGCAATGTAAGTTGATCATCTGAAATTCTTGGGGGAACAATAAATAAAGGAAAAAGGATACCCGAGTTGGAAATGGTGTCCCCAAGTCATTCTTGTTCCCTGAGCAACCAAATCTCGAGGACGGGATTTCTTTAAGGGGGCAAGAGTTATGACAGCCTGGATTTTGGCCCTTTTCTTTTTCTTTTGAATTATTTGGTTTTTGATCTATTTTCTTTTTGGAGTGGTTCTGTGGCCTTGAAACCTGGGAGATCATGATTTCTTCTTCTCCCAAGTGACTTATCATCCTCAAAACTTTGCCAAGATCATGTCAATTCACTCCTTGACCAAACCCTAAAATCTTTTTCTAGGGAATATTCCTTTTTTATTAAAGGAATAACCCCATGTGCCCTAGGTTGTGAAGCAACCTATATTTCTGTACATCTAAAAATTCCCAAATAATTCTCACAATTCCTTTGGGTCATATATTGCTCAAATATGCCCAAACGTTTCATTATCTAGTTAAAAAATAATTTCCCAATATTCCTTTTTCAATTCTGTCCTGAATGGCACTTTGTGAAGGAAGTGTCATTTATCTTTTCCTAGTTGCTCCTAAACTTTTTCGGCATGCTTATATGTCCAAATAATTGCCTCATGCCAAAATTCAACTTCATTTGCCTAGCCAATCTTCCTCGGTGATTTTTCAAAGTTTTTGTCAGGCAGAAGGCCTTGTGAAGGAAGTACTAGCTAGGACTATCCAAATGAGTTGAACTTTTGCACACTCCTTCATGTGTTCATATTAACCCCCTCCACCCATTTGCAACCCCATTCAATCACCTGTGTGAGCACAAGACCAAATCTTTGATTCTAGCAATATTTTCGGGTTGTGAAGCAAGTGTATTTTATATTGCTTCACAAATTCTGATAAATTACTAGATCATGATCCCACCCAATTAACATCTTTCCACCCAATTTGGGATCATTTCATTGAGTTTGATCACCAAAATTATTCCATTTTTCTGGACATAGATGATGTTTGTGAAGCAAGTACCATTTTGGCATGTCCATTCGGTATGAGCTTTTTACAGCATCTTTATATGTCCATATCATGAGGATTTGCCAAGTTTCATCCCATTTCATCACTCCATGTGAGTGCATCATGTTGATCAAGTTTCTGGACAAAAAATGCAGTTGCAAAGCAACCCTAGTCATTTGTGGTCCATTTCTTATCTAAACCTCCAAGGCTGTAGTCCTTCCATAGATAAACCTCCCAGACAACTCCATTGATCCCAATCAAGTTTCTATGGATCACTAGTGCACGGCCAAGTTTACTGCAGTAAACTTCAGATGGTGATTACCATTTAACCAAAACACCTCAGATCAAGACATGGACACATAAATGCTCCACCCTGGAAGGACTTCATCACAGACATAGTTTGGAATCCACACGTGAGCTCCATGTGCCTTGTCCCGTGGTGACCGCGCAGCTGGCATGCAGTTTCACACGCTCTGTGCAATGTGGCCGCATCTGGAGCACCATTTTTGCTTCGTCCTCTTCCCTCTCGTCGGCTTAGCGCACGTGACCTTGTCCATTGTCTTACCCTCACCGTTGACTGCTCCCTGGACCCCGCTCCCCCTCCGGTAGCTTCCTCACCGCCGCTCGCCACCGCGTGCCCACGGGCGAATAGTGGCCATTTGGCTTTTTTCGGCACCGTCCCCCGTGCTCCGTTGGCATCCTCTGCCCCGTGAGACTCTCCCCTGCGCCTCCCCATCGTCTACCTCCGAGTTCATGTGCGTGCACACACGTCCACGATGACGGCCACACGTCTGCGGTGATGCCAGCGCGGTAGCTCCTCCCCCTTGGCTATTTAAGCAGCCCCAAGGCCTCCCGACCGCGCCAAGCTCTTATCCTCACTCCCTCAGTCCTCCTTGACCCCTCACGCAAGCCCCAAGATGGCTCCTTCCCTTCCACGGGCGCCATTGTCGCCGACAACCTCCTCTCAAATTAGCGCCAGCCCGAGCTCTTCTCCTCCCTCTTCCACCTCCAGTAGACCACCTGGAGCACCCTAAACCTCCCCAACTCTTCGCTTTCTTCTCGGGTGGCTGTTTGCCCTAATTTTCGCGGATGCCCGAAGCTGCCGTCCACCGCGTCTAGAGTCCCGCTTGGTCGAGCCCTCCCCGGCAGCCGCACCCTGCTTGGATCGAGCCGCCTTGGCCTCCCGAGTGCAGCAGTAGTTCAGGCGCTCCAAACGGTGGCCGGAGCCGGTCGGACGAGCCCTCGCGCCGGCGACCTCCCTTTGCTCCACGGGTGGCATCGGGAAGGACATGAAGAAGCCGACCCCCTCCCTGCCAGCTGGCCGTGGGCTCTGCGGACCCCACCAGTTAGCCACACAACCATTGACCCGCCACTGTTGAGTCAAATAAGTGGAGAATGTTTTCCGTTATACGCTTTCCTGTATTGAAAACACACTTCGCTCAGTTCTTGGCTGGAATACGTTTTCTCTGCAGCGAAGACGTATTCCAGGAAATGCGCTTTCTCTTTTTCTAGCCACCGGCGAAAACCCTTATTTTGTGAACGTTTGTCAGTTAAGAGCAGAAAAGCACAGTTTCTGTTAGTTTTTCTGCATAATGAACGAACGGCCACAACTTTTTACCCGCAACTCCAAATGAGGTGATTCTAAAGCCCACTTCTTCGTATCGTCGAGCCCGTTCTGTTGGTCACACTTTCAACTTGTTTTGACATTCTGAAAATGACCATTTTGCCTCTGCCCTTATTCACCCCCTCCGAGAGAGTATGATTTCCGGCAATTCTTTCCACGAGTTTCTCGCACTTTCTCCCAGTGAATCTTTCCACCCCAGGCAAGCCACACTGTCTATTTGCATGATTGCAATGCAGTGACATGGTTTAACTTATTTGAACTTGTTTAAAATATTGCTTTAGCTACTTATGACTTGTGCATGGCATTTTTCTTGGAGTTGTTTCTGATCTTGCTGTTGCCATGCTATTGTTTGGATTACTAGGAGTTATGCTAGCAGTTGATGATTGCCATGTTGCCTCTGGATTATTAGTGGCTTATGTTATGATTATTTTCATGTTGGTATCTGATCTTATATTTTGGAGTATTACTTTGGATGTCATGTTGCCTTCGGATTATTAGTGGCTAGAATTATTTTCATCATGATGCTAGTTGATATTATGTTTTGGAGTATGATTTCGAGGAAGATGTTTACATGTGTATCTTAGCTGGATAGCTTGTTCTTGATATTTGAGTAGTAGTAATATCATTCTTGGATTCATCATGATGGTAGTGTTATGCTATCCTCGGAGTATTTTGGTATGATAATATTATGCTTAGATTATTTGTTGGATATTGCTATGACCTAGAACATAGGTTGATAGATGGTATCGGAGTATCAGTTAGCACAATCACATTTTTGGGGTTAAATTATGTCATTAAGTTGGTCAGGTGCCACCGAACCGGGCTTTTCTAGTGCAAACACATTTGCCTTTATGGGACGGCCCTAATGCGATGCTATTGCTGTGTCTCTCGCCGGTGCCTCCAATGAGGGAAGTTTATGGGCGTGCGTTACCTTGGCCCGGTAAGCAGACATAACCTTGTGTACCCGTAGTTGGAATTTTGCGCGCTTTTGTTCCCGTTTGGGACCGTTTTTGTTTTGCCATGATGGTTTTTGTTTTGCCACGACGGTGGCTGTTAGTGCCTTTGGTAGGCACGGGGCCACCCAGGACTGAACCGAAAGGGGTGTTGGTCGGAGTGGCCGGGAGAGTGTCATGGTAGTAGATCCATTTTTTCAGAACGCTGTTGGTCCACCCGAATGGGAGTGCGAGGCCATGGGTTCCGTTGTGTGGGTACAATGCGCCACCTCTACAGAGTGTGTGTGTTAAATCTATCAATAGCCGCGTCCTCGGTCATGGGCAGAAGTTGTACTAGGTCACACCGTTCGATCAACACTCACTTGACGGAATGACTTATAGATGATCTATATGATATATGTGAGCAGTAACAGTTTGGCGGGATGTTGATGATGATGTTGAGATGATCTTGAGGATGATCATGCAGTTTGTGATGTGGTCACGAGGTGATCATGTGGATGTTCCGTTTGTGATCCATGAATGATCACCATTTGGTTACGAGTAACCCGTTGAACCAAGTGTGGTTCCATTTGTGATCTGTGAATGATCACCATTTGGTTACGAGGTAACCCATTAAACCAAGTGTGGTTCCGTTTGTGATCCGTGAATGATCACCGTTTCGTTACGAGGTAACCCGTTGAACCAAGTTTGGTTCCGTTTGTGATCCGTGACTGATCACCATTTGGTTTTGATCACGAGGTGATCGAGATGGTATATTGTTTGTCAGTTAGCCAAGAGTGAGATTGTTGTTGGGATGGAGATGTTGGTTTATTAGTATGGTAGTAGTTTCATATCATGCTTAGTAGTTGCTTTTGTATCATGGTAGTTGTTCAATTAATTAACCTGCTTAATGCTATGTTGTTGTCTTTCCTTGATGCTTTTTGTTGTTGTGAGTTTGCAAGTACATTCAATGTACTGACTTGGCATGTTATGCTAGATTGCAGGTGATGACATGATTGATTGTTTGTTGAGGTTTTCGTCCGTGCAAGCTAGATCGTGTCCCAGCCAGAGTCCCCGCAGAGTGGAGTTCACCGCCATCGTTGTTGTTCCGCTACTACGAGTTGTTCCGCTGCTAACATAGAGCAAGTGTAGTATCACAGGCATAGTGTCGCCGTGCTGATGTGAACCTTTGTAACATCATACCATTGTATTTGTCCTTCATAATAAAAGCTGATTTGTTATATGTCAAGCAGTGCCGTATTCCAGAAGACTTCATCTCGATCTATGGGCTGGAATGCGGGGCGTTCAGGTTTCTCTGAGTCGGGGTGCCACAGTTACATGGAGCCAGATGAAAACTGTCAATGAATTCCTATGCCATGCTTTTTAAATATGAGAACCCAAGTTTATATAATGGCATTTGCGATGAAGAAAATTTAAAATCAATATTGACAACCAATAGTACAGATTGATAATTACTGTCACCTGTCTTTACCTGCAGAGATGTGGTAGACAAGGCAATCTTTTTCTATGCATAGCTGGAGTACTGCTGCACGTTGTGGCTTCACGTAGTGCATGTACTCGACATCAACGCCGACTAGTTTGGCGGGCATTCCGCTGAGCTTCCTCCTGAGCGTGGATATCATCTTGTCCATGTATTGAGCCTTGCTTCCGTAAACGACGTGGAGCTTGTGGTTGCCGTGGAGATCTACGCCGTGGAGCTCCCTGGTGTACCTACAGCGCTGCTTGTACAGAGGTGCATCCGCCATGGCTCTCCTATGCTTTCTCACGTTTGTTCTGGAGAAGAGAGGTTAGTGAAAGGAAGTGGGGAGAACAAGATGCAATGGGTTTTTGGGGGGACAAAGCAGTTGTGTTTTCTCCTCTGCTCTCTATGACAGGACGTGGGAGTGGTGGAGGGGGTGGTAGCATGGTGGGGTTGTGTTTTCAGTTACGTGGCAACTGCAAAGAGGTTCTGCAATGTGGGGCCTTTCTTAGTGTGTTGGAAATCTGAAATATCATCGCCTCTTTTTTGTGACAACTTCAGGTATGCACGCAACTATCAGAAAATGTGATGATTGTGTTTTCGGTGAATTTTCTTACTAAGTGCACTTCTTGGGTATCATGATAGTACTGCCTATGTCCATAAATTGTACTACACGCAACTAATTTTTATTCTTCATATACTGTATTAGATCGGATCAGGATTCATATAGATGTACGGAAATTAATTTTTTGATGGTTCTTTCTTATTTTTCTCTTTTTTTATAGATGATGGTCATGCAACATGTGTGTGGATGGAGGGTAGTGTGGATACATGTGTCGGACTACTTTGCTTAACTAACAGGGTTGCATTCTTTATTAGCCCTACTGCAATGCAGTAGAAAGGGAACTGCATTTCAGAAGTAACAATACTTCCTGCTTCCACGTGACGAACTGCATTGTTGTAGGTCGCGGACTGCATTTATACGTTGACTTGGGGCTTCCTGCATTTTACTTATGAGAGCGAACTGTAGTTTCTGGCAGTGCCCGCACACATTTTTTGTTGTGGTTGTTATTAATTTAAAGAAGTTTTTCATTTTTCTAGATGTATTATTTTTGTACTTACTATTTTATTGTTAGTGGGCCGTGGTATTTTAACCACTCTATCGTGTTGGGCCTGTGTTTGGGGAGTGAAAATGCATTCGGCCCAAGTAGGCCTGCCAGCATGGCTGGTTCCCTATGCGTTGTGTGCGCATGCTAACATTTAGTTCCACCTCGCCCGCCGAGAGCGCGCGTGACCTGTTTATAAGGCCTGGCGAGGAAACGGTCTCAAACTCCTCTGGTTACTTGCTTGGGCGCTTATACACATCGCTTGCTGCTCTATCCTCTCTGACCTGTGGGCCCATGTGTGACCGGCCCCATGCATCGTGTCTCAGAACGGACTCGCCTAATGTGGGCGCAGACTTACTACGAGACTGGTTGGGGCCGGGTTGCACTGGGTGGTCAATTATTATTATTATTTTCCTCTTATGTATTTTTCTAAAATAGGGCGTGCACTGCTTAGTAAATCATCTTTGCACTGCATTCATCATGTTTGTGTACTGCATGTGCACACATTCCACACTACATATGCACGTGCATTTTTGTGCACTGCATCTTGGTCAATTTCTTTAGTGTTTTTCCTCTTACATATTCTTTTTCTAATATACAGTGTGCACTGCTTTGTTAGTTCTGTGTGCGCTGCATTCGTCAGAGTCCTGTATTGCAGGTGCACATATTTTTCACTACATGCATCCTATTTTGTGCCAACGTTGTGGCTGCTTGTACCAATGTTGCAGACTGCATTGGTTGCATTTATGGACTGCATTACATGCAGTAAGTCTATGCATTGTGCACTTCACGAAAGTGCTTCTCTCATGCTTAATTTTAAGCATGTACTGCACTTCATGCACACACATTGTGAATTGCCTAATATTACTTTCTTGAACTGCATTCACTTTTGTTTAGAATGATCTACAGATTATAAATTTTAGAAATATAAATATTTAATGAGCTGCGGTTAGTAGGTCAGAAGAGTTGTAGTCAAAGTACATGTTTTCTTTTGGTCCTTTTTCTTTGGTAACATAAGCCTTTATTGATTGTCCTTCATTCTTGGTAACATAAGTTTCATTAAATGTCATTTAATTTTCACTTCTATTTTCTGCGCGTCTAGACCTTTTGCATTCCTCTTCTATAAATGTAGGCCAACTTATAACCTTCCTTTTGCAGTTCATTTCTCCTCTAGCCGCAACTTCTCTCCTTCCTCCAGCATCTCTTTATTTCTGTTCATTTTCTAGGTTTTTGTTGCGATGGCTCCAGGCCCCTGCGCGAATCTCTCCTGCGGCGGCCATGGTTGTGGTGTGCCGACGCACTACGATTGCTCAGCTTGCCCGCAGGCCTGTCGTGCTCACCGGTGGGGGCAAGGTCTTGTGCCGAGTTAGGCGAACGGAGCAGCTTGCATATGGCTCAGTATTCACAAAAGTATTGGATATGGGCCACATCAACATTGCCGCGTTCTATTCCGCCCTGCTTCGTTGTGGCCTTGGCCGTACAAGTCCTTTTGTCCATCAGCTTACGCCCACAGACGTGGAGACTCACTACAAGATTTTAATTTTCGCTTGATCTGGTTTTTTCTTTGCGTCTTTTGTTTTTTTGTATAATTTCAAACTAGTGTGAACTTCTAGTATTTTAGGAACACACTTATATTGTTTTATTGAAGTGTACTACACTCTGTACATAGATCTTGTTTTTATTTATTTTTTGCTTGTGTGCATGGAGCTCGTGTTTTAGTTTGCATGGTTACAATATGTGAACTGCTTAGATATTAGATGAGCACTACTAGTTTTCACAATTTTCCCGTTGTATGGTGTGTACTACATGCAGCTATTCTCAAGAACTGCATGATAGTTAGAAGCGTACTTCATATTAGCATGTTCCGTACGTTCCGTACTGCATATTAGCGTGAGTTTTATCTGTACTGCTTGTTGGAGTGTTGTGCACTTCATCTAGCTCGCGTCTGTACTATGTGTAGGTTTTTGCTACTCCGTGCATAGTATAAGAATTGTACTGCTAGTATCATCCTCAAACAGTTTTATTATTTTTTTGCAGAAAATTCCCCAACGAGCTATTAGGTATCTCTGGCTCAAGAAGAAGGGAATTCTCCAAGTTGTTCTTGGCAATGGACACCTAAAACCAGCTAAGTACCATGTAGACATTGATGGGCGGCTATATCTGTAGAAAGGCTGGAAGGAATTTGTCATTGATAGTGGCATGAAGTCTTAGCAAGTTGTTGTCCTCAACTTCTTTGAACTCGAGGATCGCATGGTTAGAATTACGTTTGACGTGATTGGTTAAGGTTATGAGGTTGATTGTAATAAGTACTTTTACGTATCGAACGATTCATCTTTTGATGTGATTGTAATAAGTACTTTTTGTGATCTGAACTGCTTGGATTATAAGTCAGAACTTCGTGCTATGTATGAGCTAACTGCATTTTTTATGGTTTGTGGATCAAAATGTGTCAATGTTTAATCCAGACTGTTATATATATGGTTTACTCTATACATCATTTCTCTCATACAGTTTAGTTCAAGAACTCATAGTCAGCGGGAAATTTGTGTTTACACAAAATTTTAACTTATACATAAGTCATACAGATACGCAAACTGCTATATGTATGATCAATTTATTGAACTGCATCTATTTGGTCGTTGACCTGCTGCTTCTTCGCGGTGACTGGAGTGTGTCTAATATTGCACTTTCTTTTGCTTTTCACGGCGGTGTTGTTGGATCTTGTCTTTGCACCGTTGTGTTTGTATCCCCTCGCGTGATTATTGGTCGCGGCTTTTGTTTTCTAGCGCTATGAACTGCATCCTTGTTTGCTCCTTGCGTGATGGTTGATGGCGGCTTTTGTTTTCCAGCACTGTGAACTGCTCCTTCTATGCTCCTCGCGTGATGGTTGATGGCGGCTTTTGTTTTCCAGCGCTGTGAACTGTATCCTTCTGTGCTCCTACCTTGTTTTCTGTATGTGGTATCATTCTCAGTTGTTTCTGTACAGCAGCATTCCCTTGTGTTTTTCTTTCTTTTGTTTGGTGGTCTTGTGGGCATTTTTCATCATGTTCTTCGTCCTCTTCACTCTCTCCTTCCTCTTCCTCCTCTTCTTCATCTGCTTCTTCATAAGCCACTCCTTAATTTTCTTCGTGTTCTTCGTCCTCTTCACTCTCTTCTTCCAACTCCTCCTCTTCTTCATAAGCCATTTCTTCTTCAGTTGTGTCACCAGCTTCTTCTGTGATTTCATCTTCTTCATCTTCCTCATTTTCTGATCTTGTTCTTTTGGGGCAGATTCTTGAATTGTGTCTCTTCCTCTTTTTGCAGATGCTGCAAAGTCTTAGTTTCGTACATTTCTTAGTGTTGTCAGTGGAATCTCTGTTTGACTGTGCATCGCCATGTCCATGGTTTTCTTGTTCATGTCTTTTTTTACATGTCCTAGAATTATGGCCGTTGATTTCATTACATGTCTTGCACCTTCTTATTCCGAGCGTGTGACCATCGCTGTCCAGCTCATGTTGTGACTTAATATTTTTGTCATCATTTTTCTCCTTACATGCAACCTTTTTTTGGGTTGCGTCTCCCCCTTTCTTCCTTCCTTGTGTGTTTAAAACTCGAGGGGGAAGGATTGTTTCTTTTTTGATTGCACCAGTTGTGTTGTGTTTGGTATTTTCTGCTTGCTCGGTATTATTGTCACGCTGGGATTTCTCTGCTTGCTTTAGTTCTGCTTCTTCTTCTTCTTCATCTTCTTCTTCGTTGAGCACATCAACTTCCTCGATCAGTGCCCTCATACCAAACAATGCTCTATGGCACCCAGCGTCGGACCTTGTCACTCTGTTTGCAAGGTCCATTGTTGTTTCTCTCAGTAATTTTCTATAGCAAAAAAGCGAACTTCCATCTGGTGCTGTTTGTTCGTAGTCTCTTCTATCAAACGTTGCATTTTATCTTGCATTCCAGGTGTATCTTTTCACGATGTACACCTCAGGAATCTTGAGTACTCTCAAGTGAGAAAGCATGCATAACACATGGATGCAAAAGAGCCATGCAGACAACACATGTTTTCTTTGTTTAAGTGAACTGGATGAAATTAATAAACACATATTTTTTTGTTATTTGTTCATTTTGAAGGAAGTGAACTTCACTTGGGTTTGTGAATTACTCATGCATGTGGACTTTTAAAGTTCAGTAAGTGAGTTTTCATGCATGACTATCAGAAATTAGGATTTTTTTTGCTAGCGAGTCGCACTTGTGTGTGTCCAGAGTTTGCACTCACATTCGTAGACACTTTTCTCTTCATCGGCGACCACTTGGAAATTATGCCTTGCCCAGTCAAATGCATCCGATCTGTTGTAGTGGTGTATGAGGTACTTTGTCGGATTCTCAGGGCATCGTTCTGCTCTGAATGCAATGCTGCGGTAGAGTGTTTCTTTGAAATCTGCAAAAATTACCCTTGTATACACTTTTGACAGCTGAACTTCGAACCCAAACTGCGTTGTTGTCTTTACTTCTGACTGCATGATCGGAAATGAAGTGTTACGAATCAGAGAAATGAAAATTTTGTTTGTTTTTGTAGTTATATTTAGCAGTTTTAGATGGACATTTTATTTACCTCATTTTCTACTGTCTCTGCGTGCTCGAGGACCTTCCTGGTCTGAATGCACTTGTCCACCTATTGAGCAAACAGATGGCGATCATGCTTCTCTTTGACGAAGTTTTTCTTGAATATATAGTTCATGCTCTCACTTCTTTGCGTGGAAGAAATACAAGCACAGAAAAATTCCTTGTAGTAAGCCGAGATCCACACGTGCCTGTCATCCCACAGCGAATTCATCACTTCGTCGTTTTGCAAGTTGTATTTCTGAATGAGATCCTTCCATGCCCGTTCAAATTCTAATGGCATTAGTGGGTGGTTCTGCACCTGCATTGAGGTCATCATTGAGTTTCTCGTGCGCCTTATACAACAAGGCGAGGTGGTCTTGTACTCCTTCATGATACGCCACTGATACGTCTCCAACGTATCTATAATTTTTGATTGTTCCATGCTATTATATTATCTGTTTTGGATGTTTAATGGGCATTAAGATGATATTTATATTATTTTTGGGACTAACCTATTAACCGAGGGCCCAGTGCCAGTTTATGTTTTTTTGCCTATTTTAGAGTTTTGCAGAAAAGGAATACCAAATGGAGTCCAAACGAAATGAAACCTTCGCGATAATATTTCTTGGACCGAAAGCAAACCAGAAGACTTGGAGATGAAGTCGGAGACGCAATGAGGAAGCCATGAGGCAGGAGGGCGCGCCCAGAGGGGTTGGCGCGCCCCCACCCTTGTGGGCGCCTCGTAGCTCCCCTGACCTAGTTCCTTCGCCTATATATACTCTTATACTCTAAAAATATCAGGGAGAGCCACGAAACCACTTTTCCACCGCCGCAAGCTTCTGTACCCATGAGATCCCATCTTGGGGCCTTTTCTGGTGACCTGCCGGAGGGGGATTCGATCACGGAGGGCTTCTACATCAACACCATTACCTCTCCAATGAAGCGTGAGTAGTTTACCATAGACCTGCGGATCCATAGTTATTAGCTAGAGTGGCTTCTTCTCTCTCTTTGATTCTCAATACCATGTTCTCCTCGATGTTCTTGGAGATCTATTCGATGTAATACCATTTTGCGGTGTGTTTGCCGAGATTCGATGAATTGTGGATTTATGAACAAGATTATCTGTGAATATTATTTGGTTCTTCTCTGAATTCTTATATGCATGATTTGATATGTTTGCAAGTCTCTTCGAATTATCAGTTTAGTTTGGCCTACTAGATTGATCTTTCTTGCACTCGGAGAAGTGCTTAGCTTTGGGTTCAATCTTGCGGTGTCCTTTCCCAGTGGCAGTAGGGGAAGCAAGGCACGTATTGTATTGTTGCCATCGAGGATAACAAGATGGGATTTTCATCGTATTGCTTGAGTTAATTCCTCTACATCATGTCATCTTGCTTAATGCATTACTATGTTCTTTATGAACTTAATACTCTAGATGCATGCTAGATAGCGGTCGATGTGTGGAGTAATAGTTGTAGATGCGGGTAGGAGTCGGTCTACTTGACACGGACATGATGACTATGTTCATGATCATTGCCTTAGATGTCATCACAATTATGCGCTTTTCTATCAGTTGCTCGACAGTAATTTGTTCACCCACGGTAATATATGCTATCTTGAGAAAAGCCACTAGTGAAACCTATGGCTCCAGGGTCTCTTTTCCATATTATTGAATCTCGTTTACATCTTGCTAGTTTCTGATCACCTATTTTGCTATCTTTACTTTCCAATCTATAAACAAAATACCAAAAATATTTACTTTACCGTTTATCTATCTCTATCAGATCTCACTTTTGCGAGTGACCATGAAGGGATTGACAACCCCTTAATCGTGTTGGTTGCAAGTTCTTGATTATTTTTGCAGGTATTCGGTGACTTGTGCGTCGTCTCCTACTGGATTGATACCTTGGTTCTCAAAACTGAGGGAAATACATACGTTACTTTGCTGCATCACCCTTTCCTCTTCAAGGGAAAACCAACGCAAGCTCAAGAGGTAGCAAGAAGGATTTCTGGTGCCATTGCTGGGGAGATATATGTGAAGTCAAGCCATACCAAGTACCAATCATAAACTCTTCTCCCTTGCATTACATTATTCTCCATTCGCCTCTTGTTTCCCTCTCTCCCACTTCTAAAATGATTTTCAAAAACCTTTGCCTTTTCTTCGCCCCTCTTCCGTTCGTCTCTTTTCGCTTGCTTCTTGTGTGCTTGTGTGTTGGATTGATTGCTTGTCACAATGGCTCAAGATAATACTAAATTGTGTGACTTTTCCAACACCAACAATAATGATTTTATTAGCACTCCGATTGCTCCTACTAATAATGCTGAATCTTGTGAAATTAATGCCGCTTTGTTGAATCTTGTTATGAAAGATCAATATTCTGGCCTTCCTAGTGAAGATGTTGCATCCCATCTAAATAATTACGTTGATTTGTGCGATGTGCAAAAGAAGAAAGATGTGGATAATGATACTATTAAATTGAAGCTATTTCCATTTTCGCTTAGAGATCGTGCTAAAACTTGGTTCTCATCTTTGCCTAAAAATAGTATTGATTCATGGAATAAGTAAAAAGATGCTTTTATCTCTAAGTATTTTCCTCCCGCTAAGATCATATCCCTTAGGAATGATATTATGAATTTTAAGCAACTTGATCATGAGAATGTTGCACAAGCTTGGGAGAGGATGAAATTAATGATACGTAATTGTCCTACACATGGTTTGAATTTGTGGATGATTATACAAAAAATTTGTGCCAGATTGAATTTTGCTTCTAGAAATATTATGGTTAATTATTCTCAATGGCACGCCGAAAGATCCACTAGTAAAAAAGTCCATGCGATTGAAGAGATTAATGTTTTGAGTGGAAAGATGGATGAACTTATGAAATTATATGCTAATAAAAGTGTTTCTTCTGATCCTAATTATATGCCTTTGTCCACTTTGATTGAGAATAACAATGAATCTATGGATGTGAATTTAGTTGGTAGGAACAATTTTGGTAACAACGCGTATAGAGGCAATTTTAATCCTAGGCCATTTCCTAGTAATTCCTCTAATAATTATGGTAATTCCTATAACAACTCTTATGGAAATTTTAATAAGACGCCCTCTGATTGTGAGAATAGTGTTAAAGAATTTATGAGTTCGCAAAAGAATTTCAATGCTTTGATTGAAGAAAAATTGCTAAAGACTGATGAGTTGGCTAGGAACATGGATAGAATTTCTGTTGATGTTGATTATTTGAAACTTAGATCTATTCCACCTAAGCATGATATCAATGAGTCTCTCAAGGCCAAGGTGGCTTTGACTCGGAAGAGGGACAAGCTGGAAACATATCTGAGTGATCTTGCCAATAAGATGTTCCTTATGCTTGAAGGTACTCCCTTTTATCAGACTGACTGCAAAAACTGTCCCACCATGTTGCTGCCAACTCACTAACTTTCCGCGTGTGCAGAATTCTGTCAGAACTTTGAGGAGGAAACTGGGCGGATCGAGACAGGACTGGACCCCATCAACTCCCCCATCAAGAATGAAGCTGCCATGAACGTGCTACGACTGGAATCTCGTCTTGCCAGCGTCTTGGACTATGTCGCACGACTGAAAGTTGTAATGTCTCGGGTCGACAAGGAGCTCTAGCCAGAGGATGTGCTTCTTAATGACCTCGGGTCACTGATGACTTGACTCAACAACATCCTTGACCGAGTGCAGGCATGGAAGAAGTCAGTTGCGCCCTACGGTGCTGATGTGGCTCTTTCACTCATTCGCGTTCATTGTAAAGACGTCAAGGAAGATAAGTTGAAGGCCCTCTAGTTGGCTAACACCAAGAAGCATCGGTTTCAATCTTTCATGGAGACCTTCATCGATACGGACACTCGCATCGCAGAAGGTATTGACCTGGACGCCTTTGTCGAGTCAGCAAGTCCTCCTCCTGCCGAGTGAAAAACTTGATAACCTGACTTTATTTGCCTCGGTATGCCGAGTGATTCTGTAATCGTTAAAACTCCTTCGAGCCTGATGCTCAAATACTTTTGCTTGTCATGTTGAACTCTGCTTGATTTATCCGAACTTGGTTGTTTTATCTGAATGTGGTTGCTTCGTTTCCACTGTTCTTGTTTTTCTTGGTTTTTAGCGAATCTGGGATCGCAACTGAGTCTCCGAGTGAGAGGACTGCTCTTCACTTGGAGTCGATGTTGTACTTGTGGCGCATTCCGGAGTGCGTCCAGATGTTGTACTTGTGGTGCAGCTCAGAGTGCATCCAGACGTTGTACTTGTCGTACAGTGATGACCCACAAGTGTAGGGGATCTATCGTAGTCCTTTCGATAAGTAAGAGTGCCGAACCCAACGAGAAGCAGAAGGAAATGACAAGCGGTTTTCAGTAAGGTATTCTCTGCAAGCACTGAAATTGTAGGTAACAGATAGTTTTGTGATAAGATAATTTGTAACGGGTAACAAGCAATGAAAGTAAATAAGGTGCAACAAGGTGGCCCGATCCTTTTTGTAGCAAAGGACAAGCCTGTACAAGTTCTTATAATGAGAAAAGCGCTCTCGAGGACACATGGGAATTATCGTCAAGCTAGTTTTCATCATGCTCATATGATTCGCGTTCGTTACTTTGATAATTTGATATGTGGGTGGACTGGTGCTTGGGTACTGCCCTTTCTTGGACAAGCATCCCACTTATGATTAACCCCTATTCCAAGGATCCGCATATACAAAAGAAGTATTAAGGTAAACCTAACCATAGCATGAAACATATGGATCCAAATCAGCCCCTTACGAAGCAACTTATAAACTAGGGTTTAAGCTTCTGTCACTCTAGCAACCTATCATCTACTTATTACTTCCCAATGCCTTCCTCTAGGCCCAAATAATGGTGAAGTTTCATGTAGTCGATGTTCACATAACACCACTAGAGGAGAGACAACATACATCTCATCAAATATCGAACGAATACCAAATTCACATGACTACTAATAGCAAGACTTCACCCATGTCCTCAGGAACAAACATAACTACTCACAAAGCATATTCATGTTCATAATCAGAGGGGTATTAATATGCATTAAGGATCTGAACATATGATCTTCCACCAAATAAACCAACTAGCATCAACTACAAGGAGTAATCAACACTACTAGCAACCCACACGTACCAATCTGAGGTTTTGGTACAAAGATTGGATACAAGAGATGAACTAGGGTTTGAGAGGAGATGGTGCTGGTGAAGATGTTGATGGAGATTGACCCCCTCCCGATGTGAGGATCGATGATGATGATGATGGTGATGATTTCCCCCTCCCGGAGGGAAGTTTCCCCGGCAGAACAGCTCCGCCGGAGCCTTAGATTGGTTCCGCCTCGTGGCAGCGGATTTTCGTCCCGTAAGCTTGGTTATGATTTTTTCCAGGGTAAAAGACTTCATATAGCAGAAGTTTGGCACCGGAGGGCTGCCAGTTGGCCCATGAGGCAAGGGAGTGCGCCCAGGGGTAGGGCACGCCCCCCACCCTCGTGGACGGTGGGTGGCCCCCCTCAGGTATTTCTTCTGTTGAATATTTATCATTAATTCCAAAAAAGACTTTTGTGGAGTTTCAGGACTTTTGGAGCTGTGCAGAATAGGTCTCCAATATTTGATCCTTTTCCAGCCCAGAACCCCAGCTGTCGGCATTCTCCCTCTTCATGTAAACCTTGTAAAATAAGAGAGAATAGCCATAAGTACTGTGACATAACGTGTAATAACAACCCATAATGCAATAATATCGATACTAAAGCATGATGCAAAATGGACGTATCAACTCCCCCAAGCTTAGACCTCGCTTGTCCTCAAGCGGAAGCCGATATCGAAAATATGTCCACATGTTTAGAGATAGAGGTGTCGATAAAAATAAAATATGGACATGAGGGCATCATGATCATTCTTATAACAGCAACATATATATATATATATATTGTCATATGATTTCTTATGCTCAAGTAACAATCTATTCACAATGTCAAGTATGATTCAGAAACTTCATTGAGAACTAACAAACTATGATCTCAGTCATTGAAGCAATTGCAATTTATCATAACATAGGAAAGAGTCAACATAAGAGTTTTTCAGCAAGTCCACATACTCAACTATCATTTAGTCTTTCGCAATGGCTAACACTCACACAATACTTATGGTTATAGTGTTTTAATCAGACACAGAGAAAGATAGGGGCTTATAGTGTTGCCTCCCAACCTTTTACCTCAAGGGTAATGTCAACAATAATAGTTCATGCTAACTTACATCCAATTGGATATATATATCAGGATCTTTCCAACACGAGGTGCTTGCCAAAGGATAAAATGTCAAAAGGAAAAGGTGAAGATCACCTTGACTCTTGCATAAAGTAAAAGACATAAAGTAAAAGATAGGCCCTTCGCAGAGGGAAGCAGAGGCTTTCATGTGATTTTATGGTTGGATGCACAAAATCTTAATGCAAAAGATTGTCACTTTATATTGCCACTTGTGATATGAACCTTTATTATGCAGTCTGTTGCTTTTATTACTTCCATATCACAAGATCGTATAAAGCTTATTTTCTCCACACTAATAAGTCATACATATTTAGAGAGCAATTTTTATTGCATGCAACATGACAACTTACTTGAAGGATCTTACTCAATCCATAGGTAGATATGGTGGACTCTCATGGCAAAACTGGGTTTAAGGATATTGTGAAGCACAAGTAGTATATCTACTTGGTGCGAGGAATTTGGCTAGCATGAGGGGAAAAGCAAGCTCAACATGTTTGGAAGATCCATGACAATATACTTTAACTGAGATGTGAGAAAACATAACCCATTACATTGTCTTCCTTGTCCAACATCAATTCTTTAGCATGTCATACTTTAATGAGTGCTCACAATCATGAATGATGTCCAAGATAGTATATTTATATGTGAGAACCTCTCTTTCTTTATTACTTCCTACTGATTGCAACGAGAACCAAAACTATGTTTGCCAACTCTTAACAACTTTTAAGCATCATACTCTCTATATGTGAAGTCATTACTATCCACAAGATCAATATGATCTCTTGATTTCTTTTCACTCTTTTATGCACTTAAGATCATAGCAAGATAGCAAATCCCTTGACTCAACACTAATCTTTATTATATATAACTCATGGACTCGATTACATAGAGGGATCACAAAGCAAAACTCAAAACTAATTCATACCAAAACTTTATTCTACTAGATCAAGATATTACCAAAAGGATCGAACTAAGTAAAACTGTAAAGATAGGAGTGTGATGGTGATACGATACCGGCGTAGCTCCCCCAAGCTTGGCAGTTGCCAAGGGGAGTGCCGATACCCATGTGATTATGTCTCCTTTGCTGGTGAAGAAGGTGGTGACGATGGTGGATAGTCGCACATCGAGCGTAGGAGCTCTTCCAATTTGCCGATAATGCCCTTAAGTGCGACGATATGATCCTTCAACAAAATATTTTCCTATGTGAGATACTTGTTTTGTATGCGAGCTAACTCAATCATCTTGAAAGCTTCAATCTCAGTTGGGGTAAAGAGGTTAGGAAGAGGTTGAGGGATGTTTTCTTCTTCTGCCGCCGGAGCTTGATCCTCCATGGCCTTCTTGATCCCATCATCCTTGTTGATCTCCCCAGGTTCTTCTCTCTTTAGCTCTATCTTCAATAGCCAAGCATCCTTGTCTTCATTGTTGGAGGAGGGTGACGTCATGATGCCTGGTGTCGGTGTCAAAACCGGGGGATCGCGAGTAGGGGGTCCCGAACTGTGCGTCTAGGCGGATGGTAACAGGAGACAAGGGACACGATGTTTTACCCAGGTTCGGGCCCTCTTGATGGAGGTAAAACCCTACGTCCCGCTTGATTGATATTGATGATGTGGGTATTACAAGAGTAGATCTACCACGAGATCAAGGAGGCTAAACCCTAGAAGCTAGCCTATGGTATGATTGTTGTTCGTCCTACGGACTAAAACCATCCGGTTTATATAGACACCGGAGAGGGCTAGGGTTACATAGAGTCGGTTACAATGGTAGGAGATCTACATATCCGTATCGCCAAGCTTGCCTTCCACGCCAAGGAAAGTCCCATCCGAACACGGGATGAAGTCTTCAATCTTGTATCTTCATAGTCTTGGAGTCCGGCAGATGATGATAGTTCGGCTATCCGGATACCCCCTAGTCCAGGACTCCCTCAATAGCCCCTGAACCAGGCTTCAATGACGACGAGTCCAGCGCGCATATTGTCTTCGGCATTGCAAGGCGGGTTCCTCCTCCGAATAATTCATAGAAGATTGTGAACACCAGGATAGTGTTCGGCTCTACAAAATAAATTCCACATACCACTGTAGAGAGAATAATATTTACACAAGTTCAATCTGCTGACGTATTTTGTGGCATGACATCACACCACCACCAAGCCTTTACTCGAATTGTTTTTATTGTACCACCTCAGTGCGTTTAGCGAAGCAGTTTCCTTGGCACGTCTTGTCGAAGCAGAGGTCGTGTTCCCCTTATTCCAGAATTCCCATCAATACGGACGTGGGTAACCCAACCGCGCCATTGATTGCGGCGCTTGGGAGATAAGCGAGTTTTATCAGGCCGGTGGGGATGCATGGTTTAGTCCGCCCATATAAGGGGATAAAGATCTACCGTTTTACCTACGCCTTCTTCCTCCTTTGCTTATCCATCTCCGCGAACTCGAGCTCTAGCGCCCAAGTCCGCACATCTCACCTCAACCTTCTCCAACTATGTCCGGAGCGGGAGGCAAGTGGATGGCCTCCTCCGTCATGGAGGGCACATCCAGAAGCTGCGCAGCGCCGGATATCTGTCCAGCGACATCGCGCACCGGCTCCCCGACGAGGGGAGCTCATCCCCACCCCCAGGCCCCATGAGAGGGTAGTATTCCTTTCCCATTTCCTCCGCGGACTGGGCTTCCCACTCCGTCCCTTTGTCCGGGGGCTCATGTTCTACTACGGCCTGGATTTCCATGATCTGGCCCTGAATTTCATCCTCAACCTCTCGGTGTTTATCGTCGTGTGTGAGGCCTTCCTCTGCATCCAGCCCCACTTCGGCTTGTGGCTCAAGACCTTCAGTGTCAAGCCGAAGGTTGTGAAGGGCAGCCAAGCGGAGTGCGGAGGCGCCATGGTGGGCAAGATGCCCAACGTTACTTGGCTCGAGGGCACCTTCGTGGAAACCATCAAGGGGGGGCAATCGGGGTGGTTCTACATCACCGAGCTGCGTGACCCTGAATGGGCAGCGGCCCCCGAATTCAGATCTGGCATCCCCATACGGCGCACCTCCTGGAAAGAGAGTGGCCGGAGATGGGGTGATTCAGAGGAGCTGACCGGACTCCAAGCCTGCATCCAAAAGCTAGTGAACAAGAAGCTCAAGCTTGTCAACGTAGTCCAGGGCATGCTCATCTGCCGGATTCTCCCGTGCCAACAACGGGACTTTAATATGTGGGAGTTTGATTCGACACAGCACCAGACTTTGAGCGGGCTCTTCGACACTACGTACGAAGAGGCCTGGAGGGTGCTGTTCAAGGGCGCCGAGGCTCCCACATCCGCTACCGAAGATCGCGGATTCAGCTCGCAGCGTCCGGCTAGCGAGGTAAGCGATTTTACCCTTTACGGGACACTTGTTTTCCATAGTTTGACTCTATGCGGGATCTAAACTCCCTTTCCTTTGACAGGACTGGCTGAAGAAGGCCGAGCAGACTAACTGTCCAGCCCCTTTGCCAAAAGACCCAGCGGACGCCCGCTTAACGGGGCTGCTGGTTCCGGCACCCCACGTGGTGCCGGAGAAGAAGGCCAAGAAGAAGGCCACGGGCACTTGAAAGAGTTCCCGTTTTCAGGTGTCATCGTATGATGACTCCGAGGCGGACTCCTCCCACGAAGGCGAGGAGGAGAAGAAAGAGGCCTCTCCCCCAGCGGGGGGAGGGAAGAAAAGGAAGGCCTCCCCAACGAGGGAGGCCGAAGGGTCCAAGAAGGGAAGGACTCTTCCCCCGGACTGCTCTGCCAACGCCGGCGACGACGACGAGGATTGGCCTCCAAGGGCCAAGCCCCTGGCGAGATCGTAAGTATCCGGACTCCCGAATAACTTCATGATTTTTCTTTTCGCCACATGGTGTCTTTCTAATGCCGCATACAACCCTGCAGTCTGCCCAAGGATGATCTTCCCGCTTCATCGAGCGGGTCCTTGGGTGCGTCGGATATGGATTCCCTTCCGACCGCCTCCACCCCCCGTGATGCGGATGATGCCGAGGTGGGATCCCGGGAAGGGACCCGCCAGGAGGAGGAGGCCCCGGAGGTGCCATAGGGCAACCTCCCGTACTTTGCATCGGACTCCGCATCGGAACCTGTAGTGGCTCCGGAGTCCGGCGGGCGGCCCCTTCGTAAGAAGGTCAAGACCGTGACGCCGGCGGCCTCCGTCCAATCGGAGGCGCCGGATAGCTTGCTGGAGGCGCTCAACGGCGCTTCCATCGAAGAGGAACACCGCACCGTCATGAGTGCGGTGATTCAGAAGGTTCAGCTCGCCAAGAGCGGGCTGACCGAAGCCTGCAACAGCCTTCTAACAGGGTTTGAGGTAAGAATTTTGATATATGTAAAATAGTACCACATAGACAGTAGCCCCTGATGCTCGGTTCGGTGTTCGGAAAGAAAAGCTGGACTGAGGATCTAAAAAGATATATGCAGGAGTCATAAAAAATATGTCAATATGGGATTGCAGGCTGTGCTGCTGACCTCTGCCGCACTGACTGCGGAGGTCAATACTTTGAAGCAAAGCCTCGAGCGGTCCGAGAACGAGCTCGGCCGTGCCAAGAAGCAGCTCGAGGACAAGGAAGGTGAGTAACACCTTATTAAATTTTACCTTACAGAAAAGGATTTGGTTGCAAGAAGAATGACAAGGATAACATGGGTATTGCAGGGGCCACGAACGAGGTGGCGACCCTGAAGGAGGCGGTGTCCGCGGCCGAACGTAATGCGGCCGCGGAGTGCACCAAGCGAGAGAAGCAGGAGGCGCAGGTGGCGGAGGTACAACAAGAGCTCCAGGCTCTCGTGGAAAAACATGAGAGTTTGGAGCGCGATTCGAAGACTCGAGAGTCCGAGCTTGCATCGGCTCTTGAGAGTGCCAAAGCCGCTAAGGCCGAAGCCTACAAGGCCCTCCAGGAAATCGAGGCGTTGAAGAAAATAGCGGCGGGTAAGACATTTTTCATGCAAAGTAAGCATGTGAGTGTGAATTACCTATCACTTACCCGAATTCGGAGCTCTCCAGGAGCGTTCTGCCCCGCAGCGTGTCCGATGCTGCCGCTTTCTATAGGGCCGAGGAGGGGAGCTCGACGGAGAAGGTCTTCTAGTCTCAGTATGCTGAGGCCGGACATCCGGTGCCCCTGAGCGACCAACTGAAGCAGCTGGTCGAGCTCCACAAGGTGGTCGAACAGGCCATGAAGGGCCTCATAGTTCGGCTGTGGCCCAAGGAGGCCATGCCTGGGAGCTACTTCGGCCTGGTGCGGCGGCTGGTGGATGCGTGTCCATGGGTTGAAGTCATCAAGCACTCTGCCTGTATTGAAGGTGCCCGTCGGGCCCTTGCCCGCGCAAAGGTGCAATGGGGCAAGATGGATGCTGAGAAGCTTGTGACAGACGCGCCACCGTCGGGCAAGGAGTATCGCACGCCCGAGATGTATTATCAGAGTGTCCTGAAGGGTGCCCGCATTATTGCGGGTGAGTGCTCCAAAGATGTAATATTTGAGTAGACTCGCATTTTGTTATCCTGTGCGCTGAAAACTTTGTTCATATGCGCTAAGCAACGCTTGTTAATTTAAAATATTACCTTCTGTGCGGCCGTTTATCAAATCTGAGAGATGGCAAGTCGTCGGCTTCAGCCCCCATGCCACGAGTGTTGGGGTGTTCGGGATAAATTTGAGCACTCTTGTTCCCATTTTTGGGTCCATATAGGGAGGCGCTCAACACAACGAACAAGACAATCGGACTTATAATGCTTGAACACTCTCACTTAGCCATAGAATTCCATAATTTGAAATTTCGGCGAAGCCCCTAGTGTTCGGAAGGCCGAATTTGGGGCGCTATCCATGCCTGGGACAGACAAAGCCGGTTCCTCACTCTAAGCGGCATAAGTCTTTAGGGACTCGAAAAAACCTCTCGAACAACGACCGGTCTCGCCTCATCATGACAGTCAGTTTTAGCTTTCTCCACTGAGGCGCTCGCCCAACTCAACTGGGGCGCAATCGCAGTGGTTCTCCCAGTGCTACCTTAGCTGATACAATGGAACGTAAGGTACCAAAACATGGGAGCCGGGCAACCAACTATTGACCCAAGACATGATTCGGAGCCGATGCATATAATGCTATAAGTTCGGGGTGCCACACTTGTGAAAGTGTTCGAACTTATCACACCATGATGCGGGAAACATAAGCCCCTGGTGTATCTAGCCGTACCAAAGTGTACGGATGCAACATGTCATAAATGAACATATGTATAAGAAAGAAATGTAATTATAAGCAAAAAAGGTGCTGCATTGTTTATTCAAGAAATACTGCTGTGAATGCAGAATGATACAAATAGTGCGATAAGCAAGGGATGGGACTATTAAACATGTCCCCCTCTAGGGGTAGGCTGCGGAATGGTGTATAAAACAGATTTAATGCTCGTAATGGAGACCACCTAGATATTCGTCGTAGCCTTTCTCCTTCCCTCGCTGTTGCATCGTGAGTTCGGCAGGTCTACTGCCGGACAGGGCCTCTGATGAACGGGGTCCTGTGGGTAAAAAAAGAAAAAGAGAAAAAAAAAGAACGACACACTTGAGAGCCCCTGGTGTGGTTTAAGCCGCATTCTGGTCCTATCATGGTCGTGCCCCTCCCCCTATGCCCATGGTATCTCTAGAGCGTAATGATGTACGCGAAGGACCAGTCTTGTAATTTTGCAGGGGCTGGGGTTGGGGCCGCATTGCTACGCGTGCTCGGAACGTGCCAGGTGGTCTTGTTGTAGATTACTCCGGGTGCGTTTAGCCGTGTCCGGTCGCTTAACGGCTGGACTCGAGAATTGCCTTAAGAGGCTGCATTGTACTTCTGCCGCGAGAGCCGCTGTATGTTCCTCCATTCGGAGAGAGCATTCAGTGTTTCCGTTGACCGTGATGACTCCTCGAGGGCCTGGCATCTTGAGCTTGAGGTATGCGTAGTGCGGCACCGCGTTGAACTTTGCAAATGCGGTACGTCCGAGCAGGGCATGATAGCCGCTGCGGAACGGAACTATGTCGAAGATTAACTCCTCGCTTCGGAAGTTATCCGGGGATCCGAAGACCACTTCTAGTGTAACTGAGCCTCTACAATTGGCCTCTACACCTGGTATGACGCCTTTAAAGGTCGTCTTTGTGGGTTTAATCCTTGAGGGGTCTATGCCCATTTTGCGCACCGTATCCTGATAAAGCAGGTTCAGGCTGCTGCCGCCGTCCATCAGGACTCTGGTGATGTGAAATCCATGGACGATTGGGTCTAAAACCAATGCGGCGAATCCGCCGTGGCGGATGCTGGTGGGGTGGTCCCTTCGATCAAAAGTGATCGGGCAGGAGGACCATGGGTTGAACTTCGGGGCGACTGGCTCCATCGCGTATACACCCCTGAGTGCATGCTTCCGCTCCCTTTTGGGTATGTGGGTTGCGTATATCATGTTCACCGTCCGCACTTGTGGGGGGAAACCCTTCTGTCCTCTATTGTTCGGCGGTCGGGTCTCTTCCTCGTCATCGCTATGCAGCCCCTTGTTGTTGTTTTCGGCAATTAGCTTGCCTGCCTGCTTGAATACCCAACAGTCCCTGTTGGTGTGGTTAGCTGGCTTTTCGGGGGTGCCGTGTATCTGGCACAAGCGATCAAGTATTCGGTCCAAATTGGACGGACCCGGAGTAGTTCTTTTGAATGGCTTTTTCCGCTGACCGAGTTTAGAGCCTCTGAATCCGGCATTGACTATCGTATCCTCACTATTGTCGCCGTTAATGTGGCGTTTGTTCTTGTTGCGACGCGACCTGCCATTGCGGTCCTTGATATCCGGACTGCCAGAATTTTTGCTGAGGTTGTTACTGCGGGCTAGCCAGTTGTCCTCTCCCGCGCAGAAGCGGGTCATGAGTGATGTGAGGGCTGCCATGGATTTCGGCTTTTCCTGTCCCATGTGCCGGGCAAGCCACTCGTCGCGGATGTTATGTTTGAAGGCCGTGAGGGCCTCCGCATCCGGACAGTCGACGATTTGATTTTTCTTAGTTAAGAACCGTGTCCAGAATTGTCTGGCCGATTCGTCTGGCTGCTGAATTATATGGCTTAGGTCGTCAGCGTCTGGTGGTCGCACATACGTGCCCTGGAAGTTATCCAGGAATGCGGCTTCCAGGTCCTCCCAACTCCCAATTGATTCTGCTGGTAAGCTGTTAAGCCAATGCCGAGCTAGTCCTTTAAGCTTGAGTGGGAGGTATTTGATGGCGTGAAGATCATCACCGCGGGGCATGTGGATATGAAGGTGATTGTCTTCGATCCAAACCGCGGGGTCTCTTGTGCCATCATAAGCTTCAATATTCACGGGTTTGAACCCTTCGGGGATTTGATGATCCATTACTTCATTTGTGAAGCATAGTGGGTGTGCGGCGCCTCTGTATTGGGCTATATCACGACGAAGCTCAAAAGAGCTTTGTCTACTGTGTTCGGCCCGGCCGGACTTGCTGTGTCCGGCGCGACAGTTGTCGTCACGTATCATGGGGCGCCCATGCGATCCGTAGATCGATCTTGATTGTCTTGCCTTATCCTCCAATATATCTCGCAAGTCCAGAGCGTTCCCCTGTGGCCTTGTGCTTTTCGAGCGATGTCGGGGTACGGTTCTAGTGGAGGGCCTAGAGGCCTCTCTGTCGCGGCCACGGGGTGGTCGGTCAGCCGTATTGTCCGCTGGTGATGCAGGTTCATATGCCTCCTCCTCTAATCTGGGGAGCAGCTTGTGTTTAGGGTAGCTTTTGGAGGGGCGTTCGAGCTCATGCTCTTCGGCCGCAAGGACTTCAGTCCATCTGTCGGCTAGCAGATCTTGATCAGCTCTAAGCTGTTGCTGCTTTTTCTTGAGGCTGTTTGCCGTGGCCATAAGCCTGCGTTTAAAACGCTCTTGTTCGACGGGATCCTCAGGCACGACGAATTCGTCGTCATCGAGGCTTGCCTCGTCTCCGGAGGGAGGCATGTAATCCTCTACCTCTTCGTCTGCCGCTCTCTCGTGAGGGCTGGCGTCTCCGTCCTCCTGTGCTGAATCTTGCTGGAGGGGGTTATCTTCAGCATTGTCTGGGGTGTTATTATCTCCGGTGCCGGAATCTCCATGCTTGCTGTGGCGGGATTTAGAGTGGCGCCGCTGACGCCGGAGGTTGGGCTGTTTCTTGGAGGGGTCATCCTCCATTGTCCCTTCGCCATTCCCATCCTTTGGGATATCCACCATGTATATGTCATATGATGAGGTGGCTTTCCAGTGCCTAGTAGGCGCTGGTTCTAGGTCGTCTCAGGCATCATCGTCCATACCGTCGATGTCTTCGTAGTCGAAGTCTAGCATGTCAGTTAGATCGTCGACAGTGGCTACTAAGTGGGTGGTGGGTGAGCTTTGAATTTCTTCGTCGTCCGCATCCCAACCGTCCTGACCGCAGTCCGGCCAGGGCTCTCCTGATAACGAGAGATACTTTAGTGAACTCAAGATGTCGCCGAAAGGTGAGTGTTGAAAGATGTCCGCAGCAGTGAACTCCATGATCGGCGCCCAATCGGATTCGATTGGAGGGGGCGCGGGAGGTTCGGAGTCCGGCGAGGAGTCCGGTACCTCGGAGTCACGAGCTTCACGAGGGACAAGGTCAGTATTCGGCTCCATCGCCGTAGAGGTTGCTGCCCCCGAGGCGGTGTCTAGCCACCCGTCCTCGATCTGTGCAGCCGGCTCCAAATTGAGGGTCAGAGCAGACTCATGTGCGGCCTCCAGGGCACTGTCCGGCTGCAGAGCTAAATCATGCCCATCATGACAGTGCGGCGCGCTCGGCTATGGCTCGAATCCATCGAAGATCAAGTCCCCGCGGATGTCAGCCGTGAAGTTCAAACTTCCAAATCTGACCTGACGGCCAGGGGCGTAGCTTTCGATCTGCTCCAGATGGCCAAGCGAATTGGCCCGCAGTGCAAAGCCGCCGAATACGAAGATCTGTCTGGGGAGAAAAGTCTCACCCTGGACTGCATCGTTGTTGATGATCGAAGAAGCCATCGAGCCTATCGGTGACGACATAGAGGAACTCTCAATGAAATCACCAATGTCGGTGTCAAAACCGGCGGATCTCGGGTAGGGGGTCCCGAACTGTGCGTCTAGGCGGATGGTAACAGGAGACAAGGGACACGATGTTTTACCGAGGTTCGGGCCCTCTTGATGGAGGTAAAACCCTACGTCCTGCTTGATTGATATTGATGATGTGGGTATTACAAGAGTAGATCTACCACGAGATCAAGGAGGCTAAACCCTAGAAGCTAGCCTATGGTATGATTGTTGTTCGTCCTACGGACTAAAACCATCCGGTTTATATAGACACGGAGAGGGCTAGGGTTACACAGAGTCGGTTACAATGGTAGGAGATCACATATCCGTATCGCCAAGCTTGCCTTCCACACCAAGGAAAGTCCCATCCGAACACGGGACGAAGTCTTCAATCTTGTATCTTCATAGTCTTGGAGTCCGGCCGATGATGATAGTTTGGCTATCCGGACACCCCCTAGTCCAGGACTCCCTCTCCTTGACAAATCTCACAGAAAACAGCTCGAAACAAAGACAGAAGATTTTTGTGTGATACGGTGGTCAAAACCTTCGGGAGATTATATAATGAATTTTTATCGACCGAAAGAAGTATCGTGCAAGAAAACAGAGTCCGAGGAGCACACAAGGTGCCCACGAGGCAGGGGCGCGCCCAGGGGGTAGGGCGCGCCCTCCACCCTTCTGGACGCCTCATGTCCTTCCCAGACTACTTATTTTCCTATTTTCTTAAATATTCCAAAATGGAGAAAATTTGCTATTAGAACTGTTTTGGAGTCGGTTTACTTACCGTATATCATGGTGGGCGTACGGTAGATGTCACGGAATGGCTAAAGAGAGGAGGAGGCTCGAGGGCACTGGTGGACTCCAGAGGCGGGGTTGGCATGAGCAAGCGCAGGACGCAAGACATACCCAGGTCCGGGGCTCTTCGGAGAGATAACACCCCTAGTCCTGCCAAGTGTAGTTTGATGTGCGACAGTACAAGGTTGCTCCTAGAGCTATATGGAGGAGGAAGGAAGGCTGGCCAAGGCTTAGGCTACTCCCTCTCCCCGGGTGGATGCTACTGTTTGGTGGCTAGTTCCTCTATGCTTTTCTCTCTACCTGCCCGTATGTGTGGGCTCCTGGGGGGTTTGTTAGGCCAAAACCCCAGGGATACAATGGTAATGTTACAAGTTGGTGGGTCCGGGTCGTCGGCGTCTGGGGACCCGGGCTGGGGCCCGCTGGGGGCGTGTGGTTCGCCGGGTTCCCCTAGGTGCAGGCCTCGCGTGCCTAGGGGGACTATGCGCCATCTTGTCGATCGTCAGGGCATGGCCGAGTTGAGTCGTGTACAATGGCGCTCCGTCAGGTCGCCGCTTGCTATCATCGGCGGTGATGATGGGGGAACTATAGCCACGTTGGCCCTAGTCAGCGGGTAGGTGAGGGGCACTATTGCCACGCTCGGGCTGAACAGAGGCATGGGCGGGGGACTGTTTCCTTGGTCATCAATGGCTGAAGACTCGTCCCATCGTACGGCCTGGATGGGACGGGAGCTGGCCCGTGGCTGTGTTGCGGAACACGCCACGGGTGGAGCTTGCTAGTTGAGGAAGCCTTGGTTGCGCCGGGTTCGGCTGTCTTGTACTAGTTGTTGAGGCCGAGTCGACGTGTCTGGCCGGGTCAGAGAGTTTGGCCGGGTTGCGGGGTTTGGCCGGGTCGAGCGACCCGGCCAAGCGCGTGCCGGCTTGAGGGGCGATGTTGGCCCCGCTGTTTTTGAAAAGGATCCGGGTTCTGTTGCCTTCCCGGGGTTCATCCCCCCAACAGTAGTCCCCGAAGCTGTGAAGGTCCGCCATCTTCGGATGAGTGGGCCTTCGCAGTTTCCCCCTTAAGCAAGGCGGATTCTGCGAGCGTCGGGTCCGGCAACACCCACTGTGTGCCGGTTTTCTCCGGAAACCGGATCGCGGCATCCCGGCGGTGGTGGGAACCGAGGAGTCCGTCGAATCTTGGGGCAATCCCTCGGGCCTCGCGCGGGCGCCATGTGGTGCCCGGAAGTCAGAGGGGCCTGACAGGCCACGCGCATGACGGGACTGGGCGATGGGCTGGGGCCCGCCGCCATGTGCCCTTGGCCCACGCGCGCGGATTTATTGTGGCGTCCGGGGGCCGGTTGCTCTTCCCCGGGCAATTATTGCGTGCGTATGTGCGCATTTATTGCGGGGTAGTGGGAAAGGCGAGCGTAGACGATCCCACTGCCCCACGTTCAAACCAAGGGTTATAAATTGGGGGCAAGGGGCACGGCGGACATTATTCTCGCCCGCGCCCTCCTGCCCCTTTGCTCTTGCTCTGCTTCTTGCGACCGCCGCACTGCGATGCCCGTTGCTTCGAGCAGAACCTCGCCGTCGTCCATCTTCTTTCTTCCTCTCTTGTCTTCATCGATGGCGCTGCTGTCGGGCTCTTGGATGGGCTCGACCGTGACCGTCGAGGACATCGCCCATCTTCGCGCGTCCCGGCGCTTGCCGTGGGAGATGGAGGTCGCCGTCCATTTGCCGCGCGGCGAGCAGAGGCCGCAGCCCCAGGGCACGGAGTACATGGTCTTCCTCACGCACTTCGAGTGTGGATTTGGGCTGCCGGCGAGCACCTATTTCCGCACGTTCCTAGAGTTCTTTGGGCTCCAGCCTCACCATCTCGGTGCCAGCGCCGTCGTCCAACTTTCGGACTTCGTCACCCTCTGCAAGGGGTATATGGGGGTCGAGCCTACGATCGACCTCTGGGCACGCTTCTTCTCCCTGAAGCAGCAGGGACTGACGACCGGAGAGTTTGCCGATTGCGGCGCCGCCGTTATTTCGAAGTGGTTGGGGGCGAACTGCCCCAAGATTCCGCTGGAGGATTCTGCCAAGAAATGTCAGAACTCCTTCTTCTACGTCCGCAACTTGGGTGCGGATCGCATTAATCTTCCGGCCTTTGCCATCGCGCCACCGCGGGCGAAGATGAACTGGGGCTACTCCCCCAGGCGCCCGTCGCAGGAGATTCTCAATCTCTGCGAGCGGGTGGCAGTGATGAGGACGCAGGAGGGGCTCACCGGCAAAGATCTCATCGCCGCGTTCATTATGCATCGGGTTCTCCCGCTGCAGAGGCGCTCCTGCCTCATTGGCGAGATGGACGGTCTTCAAGACGCCAATCGCATGGGGACGGCGCGCCTGTCGGCAGAGCAGATCACGCCTTGAGTGAACGATATCTCCAAGGCCAACCTTGGGGAGGACTAGCGGTTCGGCAAGGTGCCGTACAGCGAGTCGAATCCGGCGCCACTGGTGAGTGTTTGGTCTCCTTACTCTGCTATTGCACATCTCCTCGTTCGCCCTGACGCGATGCGGGAGGTGCTTCTGAACGCTATCTGGCATCCTTACACCCGGGCCCCGTCGCAGGTGGTGCGGGCGGCGGCGGAGGATCCCGTGGACCACGGCGGGGAGGAGGAGGCCGAGGTCGACGTCGGCGCTGGGCATCGCGCGGGTAAGTCTTGTCTTTTCCTTTGTGTTTCTCAAGCTGTCGATTGCGACATGGCGCGGGCGATGCTGATGCCAGTTGTTGGTGTAGTGGCACTGGGCGGGGGAGGCAACGACGCGGGCGGCACCGGGTCGTCGCATGGGACGGTGCCGAGCCGCCTACATGGGAAGGACAGCGTCGCGCCACGGCGCCTGGCCTCGAAGTGCGCGGCGGACTCGGCCGAGAGCGGGAGGCCGGCCAAGAGGAAGCGCGGCGCTGGGCGTGGGCAGCTGGCCCCCGTCCTGTCCTGACATGGTAAGTTTCTTTTCCTGTATGCATCCGAACGGTCAAGATGGCTTTGCTTTTGCTCATTCTGTCTTCTTCTTTAGGTCGCCGATCGCGCTAGCGAGGGCGGCGGCGGATACTGCGGCCGCCGAGGAGGCCGCGTTTCACAGGAGCCGGTCCGACCCCGTTGACCAGGTCAAGGAGGAGGAGCGGGCCAACCCGAACCTTGGCCTGGACCCGACCGACGCCGAGGGCCTGGCCTGGCGGGACAGGAACAGGGCCGAGGCGGAGTTGGAGGCGGTGTCGGTCCGGGCTTGGACCGACGCTGCGGTAGCATGGGCGCGAGCCGGCGAGGAGCTGGCATGGCACGAGATGCCGGAGGGCTCGATGGTGGAGGCGACGGTCTTTGAGCCGTTGTCTGTGAGTGAGCAGGGCTGTGGAGCCCGGGTTGAGGTGGTGATCCTGGACCAGGAGGTCGTGGGGGTGGAGGACAACACATCACCGCGGGTCGACGTTTTCGAACGGGCGGGGGCCAACAGAGGCGGCGATGGCGCCGTCTTGGAGGAGGCGCCGCGGGCGGCGGCGCGAGGGACGCCGCCGGTGTTGGAGGAGGCGCCGTGGGTGGAGGTGCCACAGGTGTAGGTGCCACAGGCCACCCCGGCTGCTGGGCCGGTGGTGGTGCAGCAGGCTGTCCCAGCGTCTGGGCCTGTGTGGCGACGCAGGGCATCCCGACGTCCGGGTCGTCGACAACGCCGGAGAGGGCGTCGGAGGAGGTGCTGACCGCGTCGGCAGCGGTCAGTGGGGAGCACGCTCTGGTGCCCCGGCAGGGAGGGCGTCATGCCGCCGCATCGCAGCCGACGCGGAGCGGGAGCGCCATGGTCTTCGGGCCTCAGACCCAGGAGGAGGCGGCGATGGACGCTGTCAGCCGCCGTCTGCGCGGCCGGACAGACTAGCTCGAGGCCTTCGCCCAGCCGAGGTGGAGCGGATGCGGGACTTGGAGGGCCCCGTGCTGGTAAGCTTCTTCTGCAACTTCTTCTTTGTGGGGGCGCGCCAGCGCACCCACTGGGTGTAGCCCCCGAGGTTGGGGCCAACTATGTAGTAGTTGGGTCGAATCTTTAGAATGTCGTCCTCGTTCTGATTACTTCCTTCTTCAGCAACTCGACGCCTACCGGGTCGGCGCCTTCAACCGCCTCCTGGGCAAATACCAGGAGCTCAAGGAGCAGCTCACCGCCAAGGAGTAGGAGCTCCGCATTGCTGCAGGTATCTTCCTGCTCTTTTCTAGTGGGGGCGCTCTAGCACACCCACTAGGTGTAGCCCCCAAGATTCGGGCCAACTGTGTAATAGTTGGGCCAAATCTTAAGTCTTGCTTTTTCCTTTCATGAATCTTCCTTTTTGCAGCCGAGGTGATGTCCCGGCAGACCCGGCTGCTCCGGGCTGGTCATCACTATGACCGGCTTATCGCTGACACCGGCCGCCTTGGCGCCGAGGTGGCGCAGGCGAGGGCGGAGGCGGCAGCGGCCCGACGGTCGCTTGACAAGGCCAACCAGCTACGGGAGCAGCTAGCGGGCCATAAGAGCCGCCTCGAGGCCGAGGTGGAGCTCCTTAAGGCGGAGGCCGCCAAGGTGGTGGAGGCACAGCAGGCCCTAGTCAAGGCGGACCAGCAGCGCGGCAGGCTGGCCGACGACAAGGGCCGGCTCCAGGCCGAGGTGGAGTGTCTGTGGGAGCAGGCCGCCATGGCAGAGGGGTCTGTCAGGATAAGACCTGTCGCCGCGAGGCGGCCGAGAAGGCGACCGATGACAAGGATGCCGAGTTGAGGGCGGCCCATGCCAAGGCGGTCGACTTGGAGAAGGCGCCCCACGAGCGCGACCGCGCCATTGATCGGGAGCGGCGTGGTACGTTGCTCGAAGCGCAACACCTGGAAGAGTCCTTCTCCAGTAAGTGCTTTTCTTGTGTTTTGCCGGGTTGGGATCCGGCTTTTTGTCCTTGTTGTCCTTCTTCCTGACATGCTTCGCTTTCTAGCAGGGGCCTTCCCAGAGACGCATCGGCTGGCGGAGGAGGCCGTCCGCTTCCAGCGCGACCCGACGGGAGTCGTCGGATCCAGGACGGACCCGCAGGTGGCGTGGACCTTCCCGAAAATCATGACCGCTGCCGAGGCCCGCCTGCGGGTCCTGGGGGAGCATATGGGGCGGCTGTCCCGGGCTGGCACAGCGATGACGACGATGCTTTGGCCGGGCTCCGTCAAGCCGAACAGCTTCACGCGGCTGGCGCGTTGGCTGGAGATGGGGCCGGACCGGCTCCACGAGTGGTGCGTCTCCGCCACTCGTGCCGGTGCTGAGATGGCGCTCTGGTTTGTGCTGTCTTGGCATCCAGACCTGCAGCTGGACACACTGATGGGCCAGCGGGCCGGCTCGGAGCAGCTATTGCAGGAGCAAGCCGGCCGGATTGCCTCCCGGGCCAGCTATATCGCCGAGTTCGCCTTCCATGACGAGTTCCACCCAGAGCGGGCGGAGGACGGTGGGGTCGTGGCCGGCAACGACTACGGCCTGCTTCTTCATGACCCGGAGGGGAGCTCCGAGGAGACAGGCGTCTACCGCGACAGGGGTGCCGAGGAGGACACCGGTACCTTGCTGGACCCGGAGGCCGCCAGGGGAGGGCCGTCGACATCGCAGGAGATGCCTGAGATGTCTTAGTAGGATTTGTTAGGTAGCAGGTCCACCCACCCACTGGGGGTTCTAGGTGTAATGAACTCGGGCCGTGGGCCTTTAAATATTTATGTGTATATGTCATGAATGTTTCTACTCTTGCTTTTCATTTTTTGGATCGATTTCTTGCACTTTTC
>NC_041387.1:181823943-181855946 GCF_002162155.2 Triticum dicoccoides | reverse complement strand
AGGAGCATGCAGTACTTTGGTTTTTTCAAAATTTTGAGCGCGAGCAAAACACCCACTGGGCCGGCTGGCAGCAACCCGGCGGAGCCGGTTGGCGAGTAGCCGGTCGTGCGGCTGTTTACTTTTATTTTTTGAGCGACGGGCCGGTTGGTCGACCCGGCAGCCTTTAACTTGGCGTTTGAAGCGTGAAGGAGCTCTGGGCCATTGTGCTTGCCAGCCGACAGTCGAAGCCGGGTCTGTGCCTTAGGGCGAAGTGGGGGACTGCGGCGTCCTTACTGCATCAGGAATCACCAAGTAAGGCGGCAGGGTGGCGATCAAGCCGGCCAGCCCCCGAGCCCCCGGGTTGAGCGAGTCAGGCCGGTGGCCAGGTTCAGGAGCATAGTGATGCAAAAAAGTAGGGACACAATAAGATGGTCGACAAAAGGAGGCCCTCGAGTCTCGTTCGGGGACCCCATAGTTTCATGCGTTTACAAAAGGCGACGATACATACACTCGTGCGGCTAACTGTAAAACAGGCGGAGGAGTTCCGCGTTCCACGGCCGGGTCGTTTCTTCACCGGCGGTGTCCCTCTTGCGCTTGTTTGACTTGAGCGCGTCGATGAGGTAGTAGGTGTTGCGATCGTGCAAGACCCAGCTAATGATGAATGGGCCCTCCCATGGGGGGGCATCTTGTGCTGGCCGGCTTGCTCTTGAACGAGTCGGAGGATGAGGTCACCCTCGCAGAACGCGAGGGGCTTGATCTTCTTGCTGTGGTAGTGCCTCAGGCCTTGATGGTAGATGGCCGAACGGTTGAGCGCCAGGAGGCGGGCTTCTTCGAGTAGGTCGACGCCGTCTTCGCGGGCTTCTTTGCCTTCGGCTTCAGTGTACATTGCGACACGCGACGAGTCGAACCCGACGTTGGTCGGGATGATGGCTTCGGCTCCATAGACGAGGAAGAATGGGGTGAACCCGGTCGACCGATTCAGCGTGCTTCGGAGACTCCAGAGAATGGCCGGCAAATCATCGAGCCAGCTGCTGGGTGAGCGGATGAGTGTCTCAACGAGTCGCGGCTTGATGCTGGATAGGATGAGGTCGTTGGCCCACTCGACCTGCCCGTTGGACTGCGGGTGTGCAACGGAGGCCATATCGAGGCGGATGCCGGAGACGGAGTAGTATTGTTCAAGTGCACCCTTGGCAAAGTTCGTGCCATTGTTTGTGATGATGCTGTTCGGCATGCCGTAGCGAACCGTGATGTCTTTGATGAACCGGACAGTTGTTGGCCCATCCAGTTTCTTGATTGGCCATGCTTCGATCCACTTGGTGAACTTGTCCACCGCCACCAGTAGATGCGTCATGGCGCCTCTGGCGGTTTTCAACGGTCCCACCATGTCAAGTCCCTAGACCGCGAAGGGCCAGGCAATCGGAATGGTGCGGAGTGCTGACGCCGGCTGGTGGCTGCGCTTGCTGAAGCGTTGGCACCCTTCACACTTGAGAACGAGGGACTCGGCGTCTTGGAGGGCCGTGGGCTAGTAGAAACCGTGCCGGAAAGCGTTGGCCACCAGGGACCGCGACGCGGCGTGTTGCCCGCATTAGCCCTCGTGTATGTCGAGGAGGATGTCGACGCCCTGCTCCTGCTCGACGCAGCACTGGAAGACACTAGTGGAGGTGCGCTTGACGAGATCATTGTTGATGATGCTGTAGGCGGATGCCCAGCGTTGCACTTGCCGAGCTTCAGTCTCGTCCATGGGGAGAACCCCGTTCTCCAGGAATTCTGTTATTGGGAGGGCCCAAGACGGAGCCATTACCAGGGCGAAGATGGCCACCGGGGCGGGTTCCGAGTTGGCAGCCCCCGAGATGGGTTGAGCAGCCACCGGGTCGAGGATGGCGACAGCCGGGTCTGGGGCGACGGCGGCCGAGTTGAGCTGAGCAGCCCCCGGGCCCGGTTCAGCAGCTCCCGGGCCGGGTTCAGCAGCCCCCGGGCCGAGTTGAGATGCGGCGGGGTCGTCTGGAACGTGGATGGACTCAGAGTCCGGTGACGGCTTGACGGATGGCTTATGCGGGTGCTCGAGGGAGACGCCAGACAGGATGGACTGCCAGGACGAGGCGATCTTGGCGAGTGTGTCGGCCGCTTCGTTCTCCACGCGCTGAACATGGAGGAACTCGCAGCCCTCGAAGGACCCGGACATCTTCTGGACGAGGAAGCGGTAGCTTGCCATGTTGGAGTCGTGGGCGTCCCACTCACCGGAGCACTGTTGCACCACCAGGTCCGAGTCGCCGTAGCATAGGATGCGCTAGATGCCGAGTTCCTTGGCAAGCCGGAGGCCGTGCACAAGGGCTTCGTAC
Organism: Triticum dicoccoides; assembly: GCF_002162155.2. Classification (NCBI taxonomy): domain Eukaryota; kingdom Viridiplantae; phylum Streptophyta; class Magnoliopsida; order Poales; family Poaceae; genus Triticum; species Triticum dicoccoides. The sequence continues at coordinate 181,853,628 of NC_041387.1, read as the reverse complement.
TCGGCGACGTTGTTGGAGGCGGCGAAGTGGATCTGGAGTGCGTAGCAGAGTCGGTCGCCCTTTGGGGATGACAGCACGATGCCGAACCCTAGGCCGAGTCGCATCTTGGACCCATCGAAATGCATGCGCCAGTGCGTCGAGTCGAGAGGCGGCGGCAGGTACTGGGTCTCGGTCCAGTCGACGAGGAAGTCGGCCAGGGCCTGATACTTGACCGTGGTGCGGGGCTAGTAGAGGATGGTGTGACCGGCCAGCTGGACCGCCAACTTGGCGACCCGGCCGGAGGCATCCTGGCACCCGATGATTTCTCCGATGGGAGTCATGCTGACCACGGTGATGACGTGCTCTTGGAAGTACTGATTCAGCTTCTTGGCGGTAAACTACACGCCGTAACACATCTTCTGGTAGTGCGGGTAGTTCTGTTTGGAGTTCGAGAGCACCTCGCTCAAATAGTAGACCGGGCGTTGGACGGCTTGGATCTTGCCCTTCTCTGGTCGCTCGACCACCAGCACCGTGCTGACCGCCCGTGAGGTCGCGGCTATGTAGAGCAACAGCGACTCCTTGTCAGCTAGTGCGGTCAGGACTGGTGCGGTGGAGCATGTGCTTGAGGTCTCGGAAGGCCTCATCTGCCTAGTCATTCCATTCGAACGACTTTGTCTTCTTCATCAGCTGGTACAGGGGTAGCGCCCTCTCGCCCATCCGGCTTAGAAACTGGCTGACCAAGGCAGAGCAGCCGGTGAACTTCTGGACATCTTGTAGCCGAGCCGGCTTGCGCATGCGCTTGATGGCATTTATCTTCTCCTGGTTCGCCTCAATGCCGCATTCCGAGACGAGGAAGTGATGTCTACTACACAACCTTCTTCTTGTAGACGTTGTTGGGCCTGCAAGTGCACAGGTTTGTAGGACAGTAGCAAATTTACATCAAGTGGATGACCTAAGGTTTATCAATGCGTAGGAGGCGTAGGATGAATATGGTCTCTCTAAAACAACCCTGCAACCAAATAACAAAGAGCCTCGTGTGTCCCCAACACACCGAATACAATGGTAAATTGTATAGGTGCACTAGTTCGGCAAAGAGATAGTGATACAAGTGCAATATGGATGGTAGATAAAGGTTTTTGTAATCTGAAATAATAAAAACAGCAAGGTAACTAATGATAAAAGTGAGCGTAAACGGTATTGCAATTATAGGAAACAAGGCCTAGGGTTCATACTTTCACTAGTGCAAGTTCTCTCAACAATAATAACATAAATAGATCATATAACAATCCCTCAACATGCAACAAAGAGTCACTCCAAAGCCACAAATAGCGGAGAACAAACGAAGAGATTATGGTAGGGTACGAAACCACCTCAAAGTTATTCTTTCGGATCAATCTATTCAAGAGTTCGTACTAGAATAACACCTTAAGACACAAATCAACCAAAACCCTAATGTCACCTAGATACTCCATTGTCACCTCGAGTATCCGTGGGCATGATTATACGATATGCATCACACAATCTCATATTCATCTATTCAACCAACACAAAGTACCTCAAAGAGTGCCCCAAAGTTTCTATCAGAGAGTCAAGACGAAAACGTGTGCCAACCCCTATGCATAGGTTCTTGGGCAGAACCCGCAAGTTGATCACCAAAACATACATCAAGTGGCACGTGATATCCCATTGTCACCACAGATAAACACGACAAGACATACATCAAGTGTTCTCAAATCCTTAAAGACTCAATCCGATAAGATAACTTCAAAGGGAAAACTCAATCCATTACAAGAGAGTGGAGGGCGAGAAACATCATAAGATCCAACTATAATAGCAAAGCTCGCGATACATCAAGATCGTGCCATAGAGAGAACATGAGAGAGAGAGAGATCAAACACATAGCTACTGGTACATACCCTCAGCCCCGAGGGTGAACTACTCCCTCCTCGTCATAGAGAACGCCAGGATGATGAAGATGGCCACCGGTGAGGGATTCCCCCTCCGGCAGGGTGCCGGAATGGGCTCCCGAGAGGTTTTTGGTGGCTACAGAGGCTTGCGGCAGCGGAACTCCCGATCTATCTTCTGTCTCAATGTTTTTAGGGTATATGGGAATATATAGGTGAAAGAAGTCAGTGAGAGGAGCCTCGAGGGGCCCACAAGAGGGGAGGGCGCGCCCAGGGGGTGGGCGTGCCCCCCTATCTCGTGGCTTCCTTGATTCTCCCCTGGCTTGCACTCCAAGTTTCCTGGGTCACGTTCGTTCCAAAAATCACGCTGCCGAAGGTTTCATTCCGTTTGGACTCCGTTTGATATTCCTTTTCTTCGAAACACTGAAATAGACAATAAAACAGGAATACGGGCTGGGCCTCCGGTTAGTAGGTTAGTCCCAAAAGTAATATAAAAGTGTATAATAAAGCCCGTAATCATTCAAAACAGATAATAAAATAGCATGAATGCTTCGTAAATTATAGATACGTTGGAGACGTATCAGCATCCCCAAGCTTAATTCCTACTCGTCCTCGAGTAGGTAAATGATAAAAGAAAGAATTTATGAAGTATGAATGCTAGCAGGTGCACAAGTTTGATCAATGATAATTTCAATCACCTTTTCTAGCATGAATATATGTCATAACAGTAGTTCATCTCATAAAACTTCTCAAGATCAAGTAACAAGCTATTCACATGTTAAAGCATAGACCATAAACTTTCTTGAAAACTAGCAAGCTTCACATACTCAACTATCGTATAGTCTTCCACAATTGCAAATACTCACGCAATACTAATGGTTATGGAGTTTTAATCAGACACTGAGAAAGATAGGGGCTTATAGTGTTGCCTCCCAACGTATTCACCTTTGGGTGATGTCAACAATAATAGTTCATGCTAACTTACATCCAATTGGATATATATATATATATATATATATATATATATATATATATATATATATATCAGGATCTTCCCACCACAAGGTGCTTGCCAAAGGATAAATGAAAAAGGTAAAGGTGAAGATCACCTTGACTCTTGCATAAAAGTAAAAGATAGGCCCTTTGCAGAGGGAAGCAGGGATTTGCAGAGGTGCCAGAGCTCAATTTTGAAACAGAGATAAATAATTTTGAGAGGTATGATCTCATTGTCAACACAACAACCAAGAGTTCCCAATATCTTCCATACTACATACATTATAAGCGGTTCCCAAATAGAATGGTAAAAGTTTTTACTCCCCCTCCACCAGCAATCATCAATCCATGGCTTGCCCGAAACAACGGGTGCCTCCAACTAACATCAAACCTGGGGGAGTTTTGTTTGCAATTATTTTTTATTTGATTTTTATCTTTTGATCATGGGACTGGGCATCCCGGTTACCAGCCATTTTTCTCGTGCATGATGAGCGGAGTCCACTCATCTTGAGAATAACCCACCTAGCATGGAAGATACTGACAACCCCTAGTCGCTACATGAGCGATTCGAGCACACACAAAAAATTATTATTTGAAGGTTTAGAGTTTGGCACATGCAAATTTACTTGGAACGGTAGGTAAATACCGCATATAGGTAGGTATGGTGGACACTCATGGCAAAAACTGGGTTTAAGGATATTTGGAAGCACAAGTAGTATCTCTACTTGGTGCAAGGAATTTGGCTAGCATGAGGGGGAAAGGCAAGCTCAACATGTTTGAATGATCCATGACAATATACTTTAACTGAGATGTGAGAAAACATAACCCATTATGTTGTCTTCCTTGTCCAACATCAACTCTTTAGCATGTCATACTTAATGAGTGCTCACAATTATAAAAGATGTCTAGGATAGTATATTTATATGTGAAATCTCAATACAATGCTTGCTAACCTTCAATAAATTTACAACCTCTACTTTTTAGATGTGAAGTCATTACTCCCCATGGGATAAGAAAATGAGGTATATATAATTTCAGATTTATGACAATCAACTCATTCAACAATTTACTCATAGGATATAAGTGAAGCACACGAGTAAATGATAAACTACTCCAAAAAGATATAAGTGAAGATCAATGAGTAGCTAAATAATTATGTAACTATGTGAAGACTCTCTCTCATTTAAGAATTTCAGATCTTGGTATTGTATTCAAACATCAAGAAAAAATAAAATGACATTGCAAGGATAGCACAACTCATGTGAAGAAGCAAAAACTTAGGCTCAACCGATACTAACCGATAGTTGTTGAAGAAGAAAGGTGGGATGCCTAATGGGGGATCCCCAAGCTTAGATGCTTGTGACTTCTTGAAATATTATCTTGGGGTGCCTTGGGCATCCCCAAGCTTTAACTTTTGTGTCTCCTTAATTCCTCTCATATCATGGTTTCTCTATTTCTCAAAAGCTTCATCCACAACAAACTCAACAAGAACTCGTGAGATAGGTTAGTATAAACCAATGCAAAACCTTATCATTTTCTACTGTAATAAATCACTAAAATTATTATTCAAAATTGCATACTAAATGCCTCTGCATATTTAATACTCCTATTCTCAAATAGAATCATTAAACAAGCAAACATATGAAAACAATGCAAACATAACAGCAATCTGCCAAAACAGTACAGTCTGTAAAGAATGCAAGAGTATCAATACTTCCCTAACTTCAAAAATAATGAGATAAAATTCCCACTGTAGTAAATTTAACATAGCTCATTATGCAAAAGGTTTCATCATTATATCATTCGCTGACTTTTCTAGGGAATTTTTGCAACAGTGGTAAACTTTCTGTTTTCAAACAGCAACATGTATACTAGCAAAATAAGCATGGTAAGGCTATCCTTGACATTTTTATTGAAACTAAATATGAAAAACATTATTATAAATAACAGAAAACAAATACTAACAAAATAAAATGACGCTCCAAGCAAAACACATATCATGTGGTGAATAAAAATATAGCTCCAAGTAAAGTTACCGATGGACGAAGACGAAAGAGGGGATGCCTTCCGGGGGCATCCCCAAGCTTAGGATTTTAGCTATTCTTGAATATCTTGGGGTGACCTGGGCATCCCCAAGCTTAGGCTTTTGCCAGTACTTATTCCATAGTCCATCAAATCTTTACCCAAAACTTGAGAACTTCACAACACAAAACTCAACAGAAAAATCGTAAGCTCCGTGAGTATAAGAAAATAAAACCACCACTTAGGTACTATAATGAACTCATTCTAAATTCATATTGGTGTAATATCTACTGTACTCAAACTTATATATGGTTCATACCCTTCGATACTACTCATAGATTCATCAAAATAAGCAAACAACACATAGAAAACAAAATCTGTCAAAAACAGAACAGTCTGTAGTAATCTGTATCAAACGTATACTTATGGAACTTCAAAAATCCTACCAAATTAGGAAGACCTAATAAATTTGAGTACCAATCCAGAGCAAAATGAATCAGATCATAAGCACGTTTCTGTGAATTAACAAAACTAATTTACCGGGTGCAAAAGTTTATGATTCTCAGCAGGATCAACACAACTATCACCGTAAGCTATCCTAAAGGTCTTACTTGGCACTTTATTGAAACAAAAGCTATAAAACATGATTACTACAGTATCATAATCATGTGTACACACAAAAACAGTAATGGTAAATATTGGGTTGTCTCCCAATAAGCGCTTTTCTTTAATGCCTTTTTAGCTAGGCATGATGATGACAATGATGCTCACATAAAAGATAAGAATTGAAACATAATGGGAGCATCATGTAGCACATGACTAGCACATTTAAGCCTAACCACTTCCTATGCATAGGGATTTTTTGAGCAAACAACTTATGGGAACAATAATCAACTAGCATCGGAAGGCTAAACAAGCATAACTTCAATATTTTCAACGCATAGGGAGGAAACTTGATATTATTGCAATTCCTACAAGCATATGTTCCTCCCTCATAATAATTTTCAATAGCATAATGAATGAATTCAACAATATAACTAGCACCTAAAGCATTCTTTTCATGAGCTACAAGCATAGAAAATTTACTACTCTCCACATAAGCAAAATTCTTCTCATTCGGAATAGTGGAAGTATCATAAAAGACTTGAACACTAAAAATTGTTTCCACATTAAAAGAGTAATGTTCAGAAAAAGGGTAATCATAATCATGACAAGTTTTATAAATATAATCATCACTACTTTTTATAGCATAAGTTTCATCACAATTATCATCATAAGTAGCAACTTTGTTCTCATCATAATCGATTGAAACCTCTTCCAAAATAGTGGAATCATCACTAAATAAAGTTGACACTCTTCCAAATCCAGTTTTCTATTCATCACAATAAAATTCAACATCCTCCAAAATAGTGGGATCACTACTTCCTAAAGTTGACACTCTTCCAAACCCACTTTCATCAATATAACCATCATAAATAGGAGGCATGCTATCATCATAATAAATTTGCTCATCAAAACTTGGGGGACAAAAAATAGCATATTCATCAAACATAGCTTCCCCAAGCTTGTGGCTTTGCATATCATTAGCATCATGTATATTCAAGGACAGTAGCAAATTTCCCTCAAGTGGATGACCTAAGGTTTATCAATCCCTAGGAGGCGTAGGATGAAGATGGTCTCTCTCAAACAACCCTGCAACCAAATAACAAATAGTCTTTTGTGTCCCCAACACACCCAATACAATGGTAAATTGTACAGGTGCACTAGTTCGGCGAAGAGACAGTGATACAAGTGCAATATGGATGGTAGATAAAGGCTTTTGTAATCTGAAATAATAAAAAAGCAAGGTAACTAATGATAAAAGTGAGCGTGAACGGTATTGCAATTATAGGAAACAAGGCCTAGGGTTCATACTTTTACTAGTGCAAGTTCTCTCAACAATAATAACATAGATAGATCATATAACAATCCCTCAACATGCAACAAAGAGTCACTCCAAAGCCACTAATAGCGGAGAACAAACGAAGAGATTATGGTAGGGTACGAAACCACCTCAAAGTTATTCTTTCGGATCAATCTATTCAAGAGTTCGTACTAGAATAACACCTTAAGACACAAATCAACCAAAACCCTAATGTCACCTAGATACTCCATTGTCACCTCAAGTATCCATGGGTATGATTATACAATATGTATCACACAATCTCAGATTCATCTATTCAACCAACACAAAGTACTTCAAAGAGTGCCCCAAAGTTTCTACTGGAGAGTCAAGACGAAAATGTGTGCCAACCCGTATGCATAGGTTCATGGGCGGAACCCGCAAGTTGATCACCAAAACATACATCAAGTGGCACGTGATATCCCATTGTCACCACAGATAAACATGGCAAGACATACATCAAGTGTTCTCAAATCCTTAAAGACTCAATCCGATAAGACATACAGCTTCTTGGCGGTAAACTACACGCCGTAACACATCTTCTGGTAGTGCGGGTAGTTCTGTTTGGAGTTCGAGAGCACCTCGCTCAAATAGTAGACCGGGCGCTGGACGGCTTGGATCTTGCCCTTCTCTGGTCGCTCGACCACCAGCACCGTGCTGACCGCCCGTGAGGTCGCGGCTATGTAGAGCAACAGCGACTCCTTGTCAGCTAGTGCGGTCAGGACTGGTGCGGTGGAGCATGTGCTTGAGGTCTCGGAAGGCCTCATCTGCCTGGTCATTCCATTCGAACGACTTTGTCTTCTTCATCAGCTGGTACAGGGGTAGCGCCCTCTCGCCCATCCGGCTTAGAAACTGGCTGACCAAGGCAGAGCAGCCAGTGAACTTCTGGACATCGTGTAGCCGAGCCGGCTTGCGCATGCGCTCGATGGCATTTATCTTCTCCTGGTTCGCCTCAATGCCGCATTCCGAGACGAGGAAGTGATGTCTACTACACAACCTTCTTCTTGTAGACGTTGTTGGGCCTGCAAGTGCACAGGTTTGTAGGACAGTAGAAAATTTACATCAAGTGGATGACCTAAGGTTTATCAATGCGTAGGAGGCGTAGGATGAATATGGTCTCTCTAAAACAACCCTGCAACCAAATAACAAAGAGTCTCGTGTGTCCCCAACACACCGAATACAATGGTAAATTGTATAGGTGCACTAGTTCGGCAAAGAGATAGTGATACAAGTGCAATATGGATGGTAGATAAAGGTTTTTGTAATCTGAAATAATAAAAACAGCAAGGTAACTAATGATAAAAGTGAGCGTAAACGGTATTGCAATTATAGGAAACAAGGCCTAGGGTTCATACTTTCACTAGTGCAAGTTCTCTCAACAATAATAACATAAATAGATCATATAACAATCCCTCAACATGCAACAAAGAGTCACTCCAAAGCCACAAATAGCGGAGAACAAACGAAGAGATTATGGTAGGGTACGAAACCACCTCAAAGTTATTCTTTCGGATCAATCTATTCAAGAGTTCGTACTAGAATAACACCTTAAGACACAAATCAACCAAAACCCTAATGTCACCTAGATACTCCATTGTCACCTCGAGTATCCGTGGGCATGATTATACGATATGCATCACACAATCTCATATTCATCTATTCAACCAACACAAAGTACCTCAAAGAGTGCCCCAAAGTTTCTACCGGAGAGTCAAGACGAAAACGTGTGCCAACCCCTATGCATAGGTTCTTGGGCGGAACCCGCAAGTTGATCACCAAAACATACATCAAGTGGCACGTGATATCCCATTGTCACCACAGATAAACACGACAAGACATACATCAAGTGTTCTCAAATCCTTAAAGACTCAATCCGATAAGATAACTTCAAAGGGAAAACTCAATCCATTACAAGAGAGTGGAGGGGGAGAAACATCATAAGATCCAACTATAATAGCAAAGCTCGCGATACATCAAGATCGTGCCATAGAGAGAACATGAGAGAGAGAGAGATCAAACACATAGCTACTGGTAAATACCCTCAGGCCCGAGCGTGAACTACTCCCTCCTCGTCATGGAGAATGCTGGGATGATGAAGATGGCCACCGGTGAGGGATTCCCCCTCTGGCAGGGTGCCGAAAAGGGCTCCCGAGAGGTTTTTGGTGGCTACAGAGGCTTGCGGCGGCGGAACTCCTGATCTATCTTCGGTCTCAATGTTTTTAGGGTATATGAGAATATATAGGCAAAAGAAGTCGGTCAGAGGAGCCTCGAGGGGCCCACGAGAGGGGAGGGCGCGCCCCCTATCACGTGGCTTCCTCGATGCTGCCCTGGCTTGCACTCCAAGTTTCCTGGGTCACGTTCGCTCCAAAAATCATGCTGCCGAAGGTTTCATTCCGTTTGGACTCCGTTTGATATTCCTTTTCTTTGAAACACTGAAATAGACAATAAAACAGCAATACAGGCTGGGACTCCGGTTAGTAGGTTAGTCCCAAAAGTAATATAAAAGTGTATAATAAAGCCCGTAATCATTCAAAACAGATAATAAAATAGCATGAATGCTTCATAAATTATAGATACGTTGGAGACGTATCAGGAAGCCGAGTAGTTTTCCGGCCGGGAGGCCGAAAATGCATTTTCCTAGGTTAAGCTTGACCTTGTATTCATGGAGGTTGGCGAATGTTTCCTTCAAGTCGTCGAGGAGCGTGAGGTGCTGCTTTGTCTTCTCCATGATGTCGTCCATGTAAACGTGGATATTCCGGCCGAGTTGCGGCAGCAGGCATTTCTGCATGCAGCGCTGGAAGGTGGCGCCGCATTCTTCAAGCTGAACGACATGGTGATGTAGCAGTACACCCCAAAGGGCATGATGAACGACGTCTTCAGGGCGTCGGCCGGGTCCAGCTTGATCTGGTGATAGCCGGAGTAAGCGTCCAGGAAGGACACGAGCTCACACCCGGTGGTCGAGTCGATGACTTGGTCGATCCGCGGGAGGGCGAATGGATCCTTGGGACAGGACTTGTTGAGGCTGGTGTAGTTTATACACATGCGCCAGGTCTTGATCTTCTTCAGGACGACGACTGGGTTGGCCAGCCATTCGGGGTGAAATACTTCCATGATGAAGCCGGTCGCCAAAAGCTTGGTGACCTCTTCATCGATGGTTCTTCTCTTCTCTTCAGAAAAACGTCGCAGGGGTTGACGGACAGGCTTGGCGTCCTTGCGGATGTGGAGTTTGTGCTCGGCGTACTTCCTCGGGATACCCGGCATCTCCTTGGGGGTCCATGCGAAGATATCCCGATTCTCACGGAGGAAGTCGACGAGCTCGCCTTCCTATTTGCTGTCGAGGCGGGTGCCTACGACAACGTACTTGCTACAGCTGGGATCTTCCGGGTTCAGCTTCAATTTCTTGGTCTCCTTGGAGGGCTTGAAGGCGGCCTCGTCGGCCGGGTCCTCGGTCGGGATCGACGCGGCCGAGGCCTCGCCCGCCATGGAGACGATCCGGTCGAGCTGGCGCCGCTCCTTGGCAATGACCAGCGACTCGGCCAGATTGGCGTCGTCTCGGGCGCACTCCAGAGACTTGCGGTAGTCACCAGTAATGGTAATGAGGCCCTTCGGACCCGGCATCTTCATCTTCAGATATGCGTAGTGGGGGACCGCCATGAACTTGGCGAGCATGGGTCGGCCCAACAACGCGCGGTATGCGCTGGACAGGTCCACCACCTCGAACCATATTGGTTCGCGCCAAAAATGGTTGTTGTCGCCGAACAAGACGTCGAGCCGGACCCGGCCAATGGGAGAGCAGGAGAGGACGGGTACGATGCCGTGGAAGATTGTCCGGGTCGGTTCCAGTTCCTCGGCCTTGAGGCCGAGTTTGATCATTGTGTCACGGTAGAGGATGTTGATGCTACTGCCGTCGTCGATGAGGACTCAGGAAAACTTGCACGTGCGCCGTGCGACGATGGTGGGGTTGAGGACGAGGGCGTAGCCACCCGGATTCGGCATGACTGCCAGGTGGTCCTCCCGGGTCCAGGTGACCGGGCGGTCCGACTAGTGCATGAACTCTGGTTTGGCCGGGACGACGGTGTTCACCTCCTGCCGAAGGAGGCGCTCACTGCGCTTGTCATCGCTGATGCTGGTGAAGAGGATGTAGGCCGCGTTCTGGTCCGGGTAGGCATTGTAGCGCATTGCGCCGCCGGCTGGAGACGGCGGTGGAGGTGGAGGTGGCTGTCCCGTGCCCGGAGCCGGAGCCGGAGGAGGCGGGACGTTGCCCCTCATGATGCGCTTGGTGATGCCGCACTACCGAAGTGTGTGCGTGGACGGCCTTGCGCCGCTGTGGTGCTTGCAGGGGGGGGGGGTCGAGCATCTCTTTGAAGCTCATGGCGGGTTGCCACGCCATCTTGCCGGTCTGCCGGTGCTTGGCTGCTGGGTCTGCCGCGGGCTCGGCTGCCACGACGAGCCGGTTGTCGTAGCGCTGCGCCAGCTGGTCGCCTTGCGCTTGTTGTTCTGGTGATGCTGCTGTCGGCTGCTTTCGCCGGCCGGCTTCGGGGGGGACTGGCTTTGCCTTGCCGGCTTCATCCAGGGCCACCTGGATCTTCATGGCGGAGTCAGCATTGGCGTATTTGTCTGCCGTCACCATGAGCGCGGCCATGGTGGCCGGCTCGGAGCATAAGAGCTTGTTCTTGAGGAGGGTGCCGTCTCGGCACCGGTTGACGAAGTACTGGATTGCTTGGACTTCATGGACGCCCTCGCAGCTATTCCGGAGCTCGGTCCAGCGTGCGAGGTACTCGCGACCAGTCTCCGTAGGCCCTTGCACGCACATGGCGAGCTGGCTAGGGCGGCCGGGTCGCTTGTAGGTCCCCATGAAGTTGCGGACGAAGGCTTGCTCGAAGTCGACCCATGTGTTGACGCTACCCATTGGCAGACTGTTCAACTAGGTGCGGGCTGACCCCTGGAGCATGAGCGGTGCGTAGCGCACAACGAGTCAGCAATTGGCACCGGTGATGCCAATGGCGGTGGTGTAGTCGGTGAGCCAATTCTCTGGCTTCACGGTCCCGTTGTACTTGGGGGTGTCGCAGGGAAGCATGAACCCTTTAGGAAAGGGCTCTTCCCGGATGCGTGGGCCGAAGCAGGCCGGCCCGATAGCGCCACTTTCCTCCACCTCCAGGGAGTGAGTGAGCCGGTCAAGGCGGTGGCGAGCATTGGCGTCGTCGATGACGCACGGGCCGAGTCGACTTGCGACCAGGCCACGAGGGGCCGGGTCGGTTGGAGCAGGACACCGGCCATGCTGGCCGGGTCCATGCTGGATCTTTGGGATGGGCTCGTCGCCCAAACCGCAGGCGGCCATGGCGGACGGGTCGCGCTGAGTACGAGCTCGGCCGGAGTGCGCCTCGCCGGTTGGCAAGGATGTTGTGTGCTGAAGTTCGCCAGGTCCGCTGACGTAGGCGGAGCCAGATCCTGCCGGCTTGGCGAGCTAGTTGAGGCGGTCCTGCTGGGCGTTGGATGCGTTGAGGAGGTCGCGCATCCGCCCGATGCGCTCCTTCAGTTCTTCGCCCGTGAGCTGATCCAGGTCGACTGCGGCTGCCTGGGTAGCATGTATATTCTTCGATGGGGTCTCATAGATGGTCGGGACGACGCTGAGGGCCCGGCCGATTGCTCCTCCCCGAGCGCACACGTCGGCGACCCAGCTCGGCTCGGCCGCGGCGGGCGTGAATCCGTAGGCGGCATTGCGCTCCAGCTGAGCGGAATCCAGGTGCGCTAGGTGGCGGCGAGCGTCTCGTACAGGTCCAGCATCAGCTAGCGCCTTTCCTCAAGCTGGGCTTGGGCCTCAGGGACGTTGGTGGCGTCGATGTTGGTGCCGACGGGGATGCAGAGGCTCTGCATCATGGTGCGCAACAGATTGGATGGCTCGGTCCGTTCCGCTATGGCCCTGGCTTCGGCAGCCTTCCTTGTCTTGCTCGACGAGGAGGAGGCATCATCGCCGGTGACGAAGACCTCCACGTGGATGTCCATTGCCCTGGCGAAAATGCCATCGCTGAGGGAGAGGGGGGAGTCGGAGTAGCTGAGTACCTCGCTGGGGTAGTCGTCGGTCGTGGGTGCATCAGAGATGCGCAGTGCGGCAAAGGAGACAGCGAGTGCGTTGACGACATCGTTCGCCAGCATGACAGACTCGTCGAAGTAGGAGAAGGGCCCTGTATGAAGCGTGCTCCCGGCCAGCTCCTCGAGCTGCCCCACGGTGGGCGCCAACTGTCGTGGTGGGCACACGGCAGATGCCATGGGATGGATAAAGAGAGGAGGAGGCTTGAGGGCACTGGTGGGCTCCAGAGGCGGGGTTGGCATGAGCGAGCGCGGGATGCAAGACATACCCAGGTTCGGGGCTCTCCGGAGAGATAACACCCCTAGTCCTGCCGAGTGTAGTTTGATGTGCGATAGTACAAGGTTGCTCCTAGAGCTATATGGAGGAGGAAGGAAGGCTGGCCAAGGCTTAGGCTGCTCCTTCTCCCCGGGTGGATGCTACTGTTTGGTGGCTAGTTCCACTATGCTTTTCTCTCTACCTGCCCGTATGCATGGGCTCCTGGGGGGTTTTATAGGCCAACCCCCTAGGGATACAATGTTAATGTTATTAGTTGGTGGGTACGGGTTGTCGGCGTCTAGGGACCCAGGCTAGGGCCCACTGGGGGCCTGTGGTTCGCCGGGTTCCCCCAGGTGCAGGCCCCACGTGCCTAGGGGGACTGTGCACTGTCTTGTCGATCGTTAGGGCATGGCCGAGTTGAGTCGTGTACAGTGGCACTCCGCCAGGTTGCCGCTTGCTGTCGTCAGTGGTGATGACGGGGGCACTGTAGCCATGTCGGCCCTGGTCAGCGGGTAGGTGAGAGGCACTGTTGTCAGTGTCAAAACCGGCGGATCTCGGGTAGGGCGTTCCGATCTGTGCGTCTAAGGCTGATGGTAACAGGAGGCAAGGGACACACTGTTTTACCCAGGTTCGGGCCGTCTCGATGGAGGTAAAACCCTACTTCCTACTTGATTGATATTGATGATATGGGTATTACAAGAGTTGATCTACCACGAGATCGTAGAGGCTTAACCCTAGAAGCTAGCCTATGATGATTATGATTCGGTCTCTAACGACTAAACCCTCCGGTTTATATAGATACCGGAGAGGGCTAGGATTTACATGGAGACGGTTATAAGGAAGGAAATATAATATCCGGATCGCCAAGCTTGTCTTCCACGCAAAGGAGAGTCCTATCCGGACACGGGACGAAGTCTTGAGTCTTGTATCTTCATGGTCCAACAGTCCGGCCAAAGTATATAGTCTGGCTATCCGGATACTCCCTAATCTAGGACTCCCTCAGTAGCTCCTGAACGAGGCTTCAATGACGATGAGTCCGGCGCGCAGTTTGTCTTCGGCATTGCAAGGCGGGTTCCATTTCCAAGTACTCCAAAATAATTATCGAACACTTAAACCGTGTCCGGATCTGCAAGATGATCTTCACATACCACCGTAGAGCGCATATCACTTCATAAATCTGATCTACTGGCACTTTTTGTACGTCGTGTTCCTACATCGTGGCCTGGCCCAACACGAACCGGTTTTACTTGGCCTGCCTCGATACGCGTTGCGAGGTGGTTTTACTGGCACACCTTGCCAAAGCAGAGATCGTGCTCCCCTTATCGTGGGATCTTCCATTAATATAGGCGCATGCGTCCCCACGACGTTTGTTGGTATGACTCTGTGTTTTTAGGTAAGTCCCGAGTGGTTACACTGAGGACGCTTGATATTCACCCCCTTTATAAAGGGGCTGAGGCCTATCCCTCTTTTCTACCATGCTTGCATCTTTTCGCATCTCGAGTTCCAACACCCGAAGCCCAAGCTTAAGCCATCCGGATCTTCAATCATGTCTGAACCCAACCTTCAAGGTCGGTGGGTGGCTTCCTCTGTCTCAGAGGAGGATATCGCGAAGCTTAGGGAAGTCGGATACCTGACCGCCAACATTCGGCACAGGCTCCCTGCTCCAGGGCAAATCATCCCTACTCCCGAGCCGAACAGCGTCGTATTTGTTTCTCACGTCCTCCGCGGCTTAGGCCTTACTCTTGATCCCTTCGTGAGAGGGCTTATGTTCCACTACGGGCTAGATTTTCATGATATGGCTCTAGACGCCATCCTTCATATCTCGTCGTTCATCGTTGTGTGTGAAGCTTTTCTCCACGTCACCCCGCACTTCGGCTTGTGGCTCAAGACTTTCAATGTGAAGCCGAAGATGATCGAGGGGTGACACGCGGAGTGCGGAGGCGCTGTAATAAGTAGGAACTCTGATGCTCCATGGCCAGAGGGTTCCTTTCCGGAGGTGTCCGATCTGTGGCAGCGGAGGTGGTTTTAAGTCACGGCTCCCAGAGGCACAAAGTGGGTGGCTGTCCCTAACTTCCGTTCTGGCCCTCCGCCTCAGCTGGCATCATGGGCCAACGTAGGACGGGATTGGGGGCCTGCTAATGATGTACCCACGTTACAGAGCCGTTTACGGGAGCTTCTCGAGAGGGACAACAGCCTCGTAAGCGTAATTCAGGTAATGCTAATCTGACGGATCTTGCCGTGTAAACACCGGCCTCTCCGGATGTGGGAGTTCAATCCGGAAGGTCCGCGAACTATTCAACACTTCTTCGGCGTCACGCTCGAAGGAATGTGTAAGTTATTCTTCGGACCACAAGTAAAGTGTCCGGACACCACCGAGGATGTGGGCCTGAGCTGCAACCGCCCAGATACCCAAGTAAGCAACCCAGAAACCGAACACTTTGTTTTTTATCATAACATTATTCTGAAAATCCTCCCTGGCCAGGAGTGGCTTAGCAAGGCGGAGAGAATCAGGTGTCCGGCGCCACTTCCCGAAGGCTCGCCTAGCCCCACCATAGCCAAGATGCTTGGTCGTGTGCTAAGGAAAGTGCCCTTGGGGAAAGACAAAGGGAAGAACAGAGAAGCCGAACTTCACACATTGCACATCCAAACCGGGGGAATTGCTACCTCCCCAAAGGAGAATAGTCGGGGAGGGGAATCTAAGGCCTCCTTCCCTCGCGGGAAGAAAAGGGCCGCCTCCGAAGACTTGGAGACAAAGGTGCCCAAACAAGGGAAGAAAGCTTCACCAGGGGGCCCTGCCCCGAAGGGCGTCCTCACTACGCCATGCCCGCCAACGGGCCAACCCTCAGCCGAGCTGTAAGTTAATCATAAATACGAAGGTACTGCTTCCTTTTCCAAGAACAATAACCTGAATCCATTCTTTGCAGTCCGGCTAGCAGCTCTTCTCGACAGAGTTCGTCGTCGGGGGATCCCCTTCCGGAGATGATGGAGAGTGAGACCCCACCAACCTCTCCACCTCATGAGGCAGGCGACCCCGAGGTGTCGTCATGGAGGAGTCCAGATTTGCTGAAGCCAGAAGCTAATCTTCGGCCGCCCTGAGCCCGGAGCGTTCGGCTACCATGGAGGGCGATAAGAAGGGTCTGACACAGTTCGGTGTCCAGCCGGACATACTAATGGGCCTTCTGGAACGAGCTGCTCTCCTGGAGGAGCACCGTTCATTAATGAGCACGGTGCTTGAGAAGATTTCATCCGCCACCAGCGGGTTGAATGAAGCTTTTACGAGCCTGCTCAGAGACTTTGGGGTATGTAATGAAAATGCATAATTTTTGACTGTGACGCGCACGCTAGGTGTGCTCCATATGGATAGTAGCCCCTGAGACTCTGGTTGCCAGCCCTAGGCGGCAAACGGAGGATCACATTTTAAGTAATGATCGTGCTGTATTTATGCGCAGGTGTCTAAGGATCCGGCAGCTGACCAGTCCGTTGAAGTTTCCGAACTGAGGAGGCAGATTGGAGTTATTGATGCCGACATCACGCTTGTGGACGAGCGGCTTAACGAGTCACAAGGTATGTGCTCTGCTTTCCTTATTATTTATAGGAAGAATTGAAAGGAGTATAATACTGATGTGATATGCTTGGACTGCAGATGGTGCTGCTGCCGTGGAAGCCCTGAGGGCAGAACTTGCCCTGGCCAAGGAACAAGCTCGGGCTAGCAATGCGGCTGCCCTAAAGGCGGCTAAAGAGTTGAGAGTCGAACAGGCTGCTCATTGCCTAAGCGAAGGCAAAATAGCCGAGATGACTATGGAGCTGAAAAATGCCGCCAACCGGTATGAGCTCCTTGATAAGGAGAATCAGGTTAACTCGGGTGACCTGAAGAAGGCACTTGATGCGGCCAAGGAGACGCGGTCTGAAATCAGGGATGTGCGGGAGGAGCTTTGCCAGGCCAGAAAAATCGCGGCTGGAAACCCCTACTTATTACGGATGAAGTTTTTATATCCGAAGTATGCTCCCCTGGATCGACGCTGGAGCCCTGCAGACACATATGCGGATTTGGCGAGGAGTACAGCTGATGCGGCCAAGTTTTTCTAGGATCAAAATGATAAAGAAGTGGAGAAGCTGTTCTGGTCGCAATTCAATGCTCCCACGCGCCCATTGCCGTTGAGTGAGAGGATGGCTGCTGTGGCCGAGCTTCATAGGTTGTCCGGTCTTGCAATGCGGTCTGTAATAGACCATCTTTGGCCGAAGGGGCCTAAGCCGGACAGTTATTTTGGTTTAGTGCAACAATTCCTTGGTGACGTATCGTAGATCGATGCCATGAGGAGGTCAGTGTGTATAGAGGTGCACGGATGGCGCTTGCCCATGTTAAAGCATTTTGGACAAATATGGAGGCCACCATCATTGCTATCCAGAATCTGGCGGGAGGCCAGGATCCGGCCGAGCACTACTTGGAGCAGGTAATAGAAGGCGCTCGCCTAATAGAGGCTCAGTGCTCAAAGAATGTCATGTTCGAGTGACAAATCGTTTCATTGTAAAAACAATGTTATTTTAATGATGAAGGCTATTTTTATACTTTTTCGCCCAAAAGTGTTATGGTGCCTCCTGTGCGGCCGTTTTATGTATGAATGTAATCTGAAAGTTAGTAGTCGTTGGCTTCAGCCCCCATGCATACAATGCGGGGGTGTTCATGAAAATATGCATAATCACACTTGATCCAACGTCTTGGTCCATGAAGGAGGTGATTGCACGTCGAACTAGGCAACCGGACTATATAGCTTTAACACTTTCACTTAGCCATAGGAGTTTGACGGTGGGGCTACTATGTAGCCCCTGGTACCTTCACGTGCATCCGAATACGGGTGCGTGTGTACATGACCGGGAAACGGTCCTTCGTTAATGCGGAGGAATCCTAAAGATTCCGATAAGTCTTCGAGTGGTTGAACAGTCTCTCACTGTATCATGACAATCAGTTTTCGGCTTTCTCTACTGAGGTGCTCATCCGGAATAACCAGGGCACAATCGCAGTAGTTCTCCTTTGGCCTCCTTAGCCGATAAGAACGGAACGTAAGGCGGCAAACCCAGGAGCCGGGCAACCCCAACATTTGACCAAAGACATGATTCAGAGCTGATGCATATAAAGCCAAACTCGCGACGCCGAACACACCCGAAGGTATTCGGACTTTGTAACATATACTAGGCTGAGTAACGCCCTTCATTATGAACCCTGTATTTCCAGGTACGTGCATTAGTCTGTCGTGGTGAAATGCCAATAACGGAAGTGTCCTCTATGGGTGTAGTACCCGTGGGATGTGTAAACAACAAGAGAGAATAAAGAAGGTTTACACAGGGGCTTAATCTAAAGAGAAACCTTTGAGCGGGGCCCTACTGCACGTCTGCACCTTTGTCTCTGTTGTGCCGTGTCCTGGGAGGGTATCGCACGAATGGTGTCTGTAAAAAGAAAAACTCATGTACAAGAGTATGACGTAAGTGTCCGATGGATAGTAAAAGTGTAAGACATTGGTTTGTTAATAAGGGCAAGCCAATAGTGGGGCTTTATTAAATATCTATAGCCCCTGGTGTCCTCTATGGGATTACATGTATGGCGCCTAGAGCGGGTTGATCTGGGCTGTCGGACTCGTCTAACCGTGTCCGTGGTCTTAACGACCAATCATGCTTTCTGGTATTAGAGGCCGCTTAGAGTCCGGCTGCTAGAGTCGTCGCGTATTCCTCCGCGCGTAAGGAATGCTCTGTGTTTCTGTTAACGGTGGTGATGCCACGTGGACCGGGCATCTTGAGTTTAAGGTAGGCGTAATGCGGTACTGCGTTGAAGCGGGCGAAGGCCATTCTCCCAAGCAATGCATGATAGCCGCTTTGGAGGGGGCGATGGTGAAGAGTAGTTCTTCGCTTCTGGAGTTGCCTGGGGAACCGAATGTTACCTCCAGTGCGATGGAGCCCCTGCCGTAGGCTTCAACGCCCGGTATCACCCCTTCAAAGGTGGTGTTACTTTGGCTGATTCTGGATGGGTCTATCCCCATCCTGCGGATAGTGTCTTGGTATATTAGATTAAGACTACTACCGCTGTCCATGAGGATGTGAGTAAGATGGTATCCGTCGATTATTGGGTCGAGCACCAAGGCCGCTGATCCTCCGTGCCGAATACTAGTCGGGTAGTCCCTGTGATTGAAAGTGATTGGGCAAGCCGACCAGTGGTTGAGTTTGGGTGCGACGGGCTCTATAGTGTATGCGCCTCTGAGCGCGCATTCGCGCCTTCACGTGGATATGTGAGTCGCGTGGATCATGTTTACTGTTTTTACGTCTGGCGGGGATTTTTTCTGTCCCCCAGTGTTCAGCTGGCGAGGCTCATCCTCGTCTTCACTTGGTGCTTCCCTTCCCTTGTGTTCGGCATTTAATTTGCCGGCCTACTTGAAGACCCAGCATTCTCTCTGAGTGTGGTTCGCAGGTTTTTCGGGGGTGCCATGAATTTGGCACAGTCTGTCCAGGACTTTGTTCAGGTCGGACGGTCCCTCTTTGTTGCCTTTAAATGGCTTCTTTTGTTGACCGGGTCGAGAGCCCCTGAATCCGGCGTTGACCGTTGTGTTGTCTGGACTCTCTTCCTTGTTTTGACGTTTGTTTTTATTGTGTTGTGGCTTCCCATTGCCATCCTTGATTTCGGATGTACTTGGGTCGCTGGTGCCTTTACAGGCCAACCAGCTATCTTCGCCTGCGCAAAGCGGGTCATAAGGCTTGTTAAGGCTGCCATTGTCCTCGGCTTTTCTTGGCCGAGGTGTCTGGTGAGCCACTCGTCCCGGATGCTATGTTTGAAGGCCGCCAAGGCTTCGACATCCGGACAATCGACAATTTGATTCTTCTTAGTGAGGAATCTGTTCCAAAGCTTGTGGGCGGACTCTCTGGGCTGTTGAATTATGTGACTTAAATCATCCGCGTCCGGAGGCTGGACGTAGGTCCCTTGAAAATTGGCCCTGAAAGCATCCTTGAGTTCCTCCCAACTTCTGATTGAATTTTCGGGAAGACTTTTCAACTAGTGTCGGGCTGGTCTCTTCAACTTGAGGGGGAGGTATTTGATGGCGTGGAGGTCGTCCCCACGAGCCATGTGGATATGCAGGATAAAATCCTCAATCCAGACCCCCGGGGTCTGTCATTCCGTCATATGCCTCTATGTTCATAGGTTTAAAACCCTGTGGAAATTCGTGGTCCAGCGCCTCTTCAGTGAAGCACAGGGGGTGTGCAGCCCCTCTGTATCTGGACATGTTTTTGTATGCCGTCGGCTGTTGTTGTGTCCGGTAATGATTCCGAACTGGTATCCGGTCGATTTGATCGTTTTGGTGACCGTAGTCCTGCGTCGGGGCGTGTCCTTTAGATCCGTAGATGGACCTGGCCGTGCCGGCCTTTTCATCCAGGAGCTCACGCAAATCGTGTGCCGCGTCGGTAGCTGCTCTATTGCGGTTACGAAGTGGTTTGTCCGGCCTCCTGGCCGTATTGTTCTTTGGCGGAACAGCCTCATCGTCGAATTCTGGCAGCAGCTTGCGTTTTGGGTAGCTCTTTGTGTGGCGATCGTCGCCGTACTTTTCTTCAGTGTCTAGCACTTTATTCCATCTGCGATTGAGCGTTTCCTGTGCGGCCTTAAGCCGTTGCTTCTGCTTCTTTAGACTTCTCGCAGTGGCCATAAGCCTTCTGTGGAGTTTATCTCGTTCCAAGCATGTTTCCGGGATGATGAATGCATCGTCATCCGGACTGTGCTCTTGTCCCAGGACGGTTTGATGAGTTCTTCCCTCGGGATCATTGTGATCGGGCATCTGCTCCGAACTGTGTTCGGCGTGACCTGGCTCATCCTGCTCCATTGCTGGGTCCATATGATCGTTGTTGCCTTTGGAGTTGACTGGAGTGCCGATCTTTCTAGCGTTGTTATCGCTATTTTTACTGTTGCTGGACTTGGAGCGGCGTCTGTGCCGTCGTTTTGGCTTTTGTCTGGGGGTTTTATCCTCCGGTTTATCGCCGTTGTCTTCTTTAGGCGTATCCACCATGTATATATCATATGATGAGGTGGCAGTCCAGCG
The DNA here is from genome assembly GCF_002162155.2 of Triticum dicoccoides. Classification (NCBI taxonomy): domain Eukaryota; kingdom Viridiplantae; phylum Streptophyta; class Magnoliopsida; order Poales; family Poaceae; genus Triticum; species Triticum dicoccoides. The sequence continues at coordinate 181,832,376 of NC_041387.1, read as the reverse complement.
CCCCGTTGGTTCTGAGTCGTCTCCTGTGCCGACGTCCATACCATCGGTATCATCGGAGTCGGAGTCAAGCAGGTCTGATACATCGTCGACCATGGCTATGAAGTGGGTGGTGGGTGGGCAACGGATTTCTTCGTCGCCTTCTTCCCCTCTGAGCCGGACATAGTTCGGCCAAGAGTCTCCTGATAAAGAGAGAGACTTTAATGAGTTCAGCATGTCGCCAAAGGGCGAGTACTGGAAGATATCCGCAGCGGTAAACTCCATTATCGGAGCCCAACCAGACTCGGCGGGCTCGGGGGTGCGTGGATTGGAACCTACAGCCGATACGAGTCAGGGGGTCCGGCATCACAGGCTTCCTTGGGGGTGAGGCCTGTGTTCCGCCCTATCACCGATGAGTGTGCGGCCTCCGGGGCGGGGTCCATCCACCCGTCCTCGGGTGACGCAATCTGCTCCGGATTTAGGTCCAGGGCTCCAGCAGGGGTGATATCCCGAGCATTGTCCGACAGCAGGTCTAAGTCGTGCTCATCGTGACTGTCCAGTGCTCCTGGCGCAGGCCCGAATCAGTTGAAGATCAAGTGTCTGCGGATATCAGCCGTGTAGTTCAAGTTTCCGAATCTGACCTGATGGCTAGGGGCGTAGCTGTCGATTTGCTCCAGATGGCCAAGCAAATTGGCCCGCAGTGCGAAGCCACGAACACAAAGATCTGTCCGGGGAGAAAAGTCTCACCCTGGACCATGTTGTTGTTGATGATTAAAGGAGCCATCAAGCCTTGCAGCGACGACACAACGGAACTCTCAATGAAAGCACCATTGTCAGTGTCAAAACCGGCGGATCTCGAGTAGGGGGTCCCAATCTGTGCATCTAAGGCTGATGGTAACAGGAGGCAAGGGACACAATGTTTTACCCAGGTTAGGGCCCTCTCGATGGAGGTAAAACCCTACTTCCTGGTTGATTGATATTGATGATATGGGTATTACAAGAGTTGATCTACCACGAGATCGTAGAGGCTAAACCCTAGAAGCTAGCCTATGATGATTATGATTCGGTGTCTAAGGACTAAACCCTCCGGTTTATATAGATACCGAAGAGGGCTAGGGTTTATATGGAGTCGGTTACAAGGAAGGAAATATAATATCCGGATTGCCAAGCTTGTCTTCCACGCAAAGGAGAGTCCTATCTGGACACGGGACAAAGTCTTGAGTCTTGTATCTTCATGGTCCAATAGTCCGGCCAAAGTATATAGTCCCGCTGTCTAGATACCCCCTAATCCAGGACTCCCTCAACTGTTGCCATGCTCCGGCTGACTAGAGGCATGGGTGGGGCACTGTTGCCTTGGTCATCAGTGGATGAAGACTCGTCCCATCGTACGGCCTAGATGGGATGGGAGCTGACCTGTGGCTGGGTTGCGGAACACGCCACGGGTGGAGCTAACTTGTTGAGGAAGCCTTGGTTGCGCCAGGTTCGGCTGTCTTGTACTAGTTGTTGAGGCCGAGTCGACGTGTCTGGCCGGGTCGGAGAGTTTGGCCGGGTTGCGGGGTTTGGCCGGGTCGAGTGACCCGACCAAGCGCGTGCCGGCTTGAGGGGCAACACCGGCCCCGTTTTTTTTTAAAAGGATCCGGGTTCCGTTGCATGCCCGGGGTTCATTCCCCCGACACCGTACCTCATACATATTCCTTTTCGGAGTCTGAAACGTTCTGGAAAGTGTCTCTTATGTATTCCTCCGGTGTTATAGTTTCAATAACATTAGTTTCAACATTTATTGGGTTACCTGAGATATAATGTTTGATTCTTTGACCGTTCACCACCTTTGGATTTGTGCCTTCAAAGTTGTTGATTTTTATGGCACCGGAACAATAGACCTCCTTGATAATGTAAGGGCCTTCCCATTTAGAGAGAAGTTTTCCTGCAAAAAATCTTAAACGAGTGTTGAATAGCAACACATAATCACCTACGTTAAACTCATGCTTTTGTATCCTTTTGTCATGCCATCTTTTAACTTTTTCTTTAAACAGTTTGGCATTCTCATAGGCTTGCGTTCTCCATTCATCAAGTGAGCTAATGTCAAATAGCCTCTTCTTACCGGCAAGTTTGAAATCATAATTGAGCTCTTTAATGGCCCAATATGCCTTATGTTCTAGTTGGAGAGGTAAGTGACATGCTTTTCCATAAACCATTTTATAGGGAGACATACCCATAGGATTCTTATATGCAGTTCTATAAGCCCATAATGCATCATCAAGTTTCTTGGACCAATTCTTTCTAGATCTATTAACAGTCTTTTGCAAAATTAATTTAATCTCTCTTTTACTCAATTCTACTTGACCGCTAGACTGTGGGTGATATGGAGATGCAATTCTATGATTAACATCATACTAAGCAAGCATTTTACGGAAAGCACCATGAATGAAATGTGAACCACCGTCAGTCATTAAGTATCTAGGGACTGCAAACCTCGGAAAAATAACTTCTTTAAGCATCTTAATAGAGGTGTTATGATTAGCACTACTAGTTGGAATAGCTTCTACCCACTTAGTAACATAATCAACAGCAACTAAAATATGTGTATACCCATTAGAGGCAGGAAACAGTCCCATGTAATGAAGCCCCAAACATCAAATGGTTCAATAACAAGAAAATAATTCGTAGGCATTTCTTGACGTCTACTAATATTACCAATTCTTTGATATTCATCACAAGACAAGACACACTTAAGGGCATCTTTGAAGAGAGTAGGCCAGTAAAAACCGGATTGTAATACCTTCTGTGCAGTTCCATCTCCAGTGTGGTGTCCTCCATATGCCTCGGAGTGACACTTGCGTAGGATCTGTTCCTCTTCATGCTCAGGTACACAACGTCTAATAACACCATCTGCTCCTTCTTTATAAAGGTTTGGGTCATCCCAGAAGTAATGTCTTAAATCATAGAAGAACTTTTTCTTTTGCTGGTATGTGAAACTAGGTGGTATAAATTTAGCAACAATGTAATTAGCATAATCAGCATACCATGGAGTAGTACGAGAAGCATTTATGACAGCTAATTGTTCATCAGGAAAGCTATCATTAACAGGTAGTGGGTCATCAAGAACATTCTCTAACCTAGACAAGTTGTCTGCAACGGGGTACTCAGCTCCCTTTCTATCAATAATATGCAAATCAAATTCTTGTAGCAAGAGAACCCATCTAATAAGTCTAGGTTTAGCATCTTTCTTTTCCATAAGATATTTAATAGCAGCATGATTAGTGTGAATAGTTACTTTAGAATCGACAATATAAGGTCTGAACTTATCATAAGCAAATACAACTGATAAGAATTCTTTTTCAGTAGTAGCATAATTTCTCTGAGTAGTATCTAGAGTTTTACTAGCATATTGAATAACATTTAGTTTCTTATCAACTCTTTGTCCTAGAATAGCACCTACAGCATAATCACTAGCATCACACATAATTTCAAAGGGTAAATTCCAATCAGGTGGCTGAACAATAGGTGCAGAAATCAAAGCTTTCTTAACTATTTCAAACACTTCTACACAATCATCATCAAAGACAAGAGGAATATCTTTTGTTAATATATTAGTCAGAGGTCTAGAAATTTTAGAGAAGTCCTTAATGAACCTCCTATAAAAACCGGCATGACCAAGGAAACTTCTCATACCTTTAATGTCCTTGGGACATGGCATCTTTTCAATAGCATCAACTTTAGCTTTATCAACTTCAATACCTCTATCAGAAATTTTATGCCCCAAGACAATGCCTTCATTAACCATAAACTGGCACTTTTCCCAATTCAAGACGAGACTAGTGTCTTCACATCTCCGCAAAACTCAATCAAGGTTGCTCAAGCAATCATCAAAATAGGATCCATAAATGGAGAAATCATCCATGAATACCTCACAAATCTTTTCACACAAGTCAGAGAATATAGCCATCATGCATCTTTGAAAGGTAGCAGGTGCATTACATAAACCAAAATGCATACGTCTATAAGCAAAGGTACCGAAAGGGCAAGTAAAAGTGGTCTTTCCTTGATCCTCCGTTGACACAAGTATTTGAGAGAAACCAGAGTAACCATCTAGAAAGCAAAAATGTGTATGTTTGGATAATCTTTCTAGCATTTGATCAATAAAAGATAAAGGGTAATGACCCTTTTTAGTAGCTTTATTTAATTTGCGGAACTCAACTACCATCCTATAACCTGTAATAATTCTTTGCGGGATCAATTCATATTTATCATTAGGAACGACAGTAATACCTCCCTTCTTAGGGACACAATGGACAGGACTTACCCACTGACTATTAACAACATGATAAATTATACCTGTCACAAGGAGATTTAGTATTTCATTTCTTACCACTTCTTTCATCTTAGGATTTAACCGTCGTTGGTGATCAATAACTGGTTTAGCGTCTTCCTCCAATTTTATTTTGTGTTGGCATAGAGTGGGACTAATGCCCTTAAGATCATCAAGAGTATATCCAATAGCAGCACGGTGCTTCTTCAGAGTTTTGAATAATCTTTCCTCTTCTTGCTCTGAAAGGTTAGCACTAATAATAACAGGATATATCTTCTTTTCATCAAGATAAGCATATTTAAGAGTATCAGGTAATGGTTTAAGCTCAAACACGGGATCACCCTTGGGTGGTGCAGGATCCCCTAAGATTTCACAGGCAAGTTGTGTTTCAAAATAGGACACTTTTTAAAGAATACTTCATCTATTTCCTTTCTTTCATTCATAAACATATCATTTTCATGGTCTAGCAAATATTGTTCTAAAGGATCATTAGGAGGCACGCAATAGAAGCAAGACCAATAATTTCATCCTTACTAGGCAATTCTTTATCATGGGGTTGTCTACAAAACTTAGTAAAATTAAACTCATGAGACATATCCCCTAACCCAACAGTAACAACACCCTTTTTGCAATCAATCTTAGCATTAACAGTATTCAAGAAGGGTCTACCAAATATGATGGGACAAAAGTCATCTTGTGGGGAACCAAGAACAAGAAAATCAGAAGGATATTTAACTTTTCCACACAAGACTTCAACATCTGTAACAATCCCAATTGGTGAAATAGTATCTCTATTGGCAAGCTTAATTGTAACATCAATTTCTTCTACCTCAGTAGGTGCAATATCATGCATAATTTCTTCATATAAGGAAAAAGGTATTGCACTGGCACTAGCACCCATATCACATAAGCCATGATAATAATGATCTCCTATTTAACAGAAATAACAAGCATGCCTACAACAGATCTATGTTTCTTAGCATCGGGTCTAGCAATTCTAGCAGCTGCATCACAGAAATAAATAACATGCCCATCAATATTATCAGCCAAGAGATCTTTAACCATAGCAATACTAGGTTCAACTTTAATTTTCTCAGGTGGTGTATATGTTCTAGTATTACTCTTACCAACCACAGTTGAAGCTTTAGAATGATCCTTTATCCTAACAGGGAAAGGTGGTTTCTCAATATAAGTAGTAGGAACAATAGGATCATTATAAGTGATAGTCTTTTCTTCAACTGTAGTAGGTGCAACTACATTTACTTCAATGGGAGGATTATATTTAAACCACTTCTCCTTAGGGAGATCAACATGAGTAGCAAATGATTCACAGAAAGAAGCTACTATCTCAGAGTCAACTCCATATTTAGTGCTAAATCCACGAAAAGCATCGGTATTCATAAAATATTTAACACAATCAAACTTAGATGTCATACCTGACTCCTTACCATTGTCGGAATCCCAATCTTCAGAGTTGCATTTAATTCTTTCCAATAAATCCCATTTGAATTCAATAGTCTTCATCATAAAAGACCCAGCACAAGAAGTATCAAGCATGGTGCGATTGTTGAGAGAAAGTCGAGCATAAAAGTTTTGAATAATCATTTCTCTTGAGAGCTCATGATTGGGGCATGAATATAACATTGACTTAAGCCTCCCCCAAGCTTGAGCGATGCTTTCTCCTTCATGAGGCCAAAAGTTATATATATAATTACAATCACGATGAACAAGGTGCATAGGATAAAACTTCTGGTGAAATTCCAATTTCAATCGTTTATAGTCCCAAGATCCCATATCATCACATAGCCTATACCACGTCAATGCATCTCCTTCAAAGATAAAGGGAAAACCTTCTTCTTAATAACATCATCGGGCATACCTGCAAGCTTAAATAATCCACAAACTTCATCCATATAGATAAGGTGTAAATCAGGATGCAATGTTCCATCTCCTACAAAGGGATTAGCTAGCAGTTTCTCTACCATACCCGATGGTATTTCAAAGTAAACATTTTCAGTAGGTTCAGTAGGTTGAGGAGCAACTCTTTGCTCTACTGGTCGGGGTGAAGATACCCCGAACAAGCCCCTCAAAGGATTAGTTTCCATAGTAACAAGTGACAGTAAATTTCAGCACACTATTTAAATGTTTCCTTACCAAGTTCCACTCACCAAAAGTGCTTCACTCCCCGGCAACGGTATCAGAAAAGAGTCTTTATGACCCACAAGTGTAGGGGATCTATCATAGTCCTTTCGATAAGTAACCCAACGAGGAGCAGAAGGAAATGACAACCGCTTTTCAGTAAGGTATTCTCTGCAAGCTCTGAAATTGTAGGTAACAGATAGTTTTGTGATAAGATAATTTGTAACGGGTAACAAGCAATGAAAGTAAATAAGGTGTAGCAAGGTGGCCCATTCCTTTTTGTAGCAAAGGACAAGCTTGGACAAGTTCTTATAATGAGAAAAGCGCTCCCGAGGACACATGGGAATTATCATCAAGCTAGTTTTAATCACGCTCATATGATTCGCGTTCGTTACTTTGATAATTTGATATGTGGGTGGACCGGTGCTTGGGTACTGCCCTTTCTTGGTCAAGCATCCCACTTATGATTAACCCCTATTGCAAGCATCCGCAACTACAAAAGAAGTATTAAGGTAAACCTAACCATAGCATGAAACATATGGATCCAAATCAGCCCCTTACGAAGCAACTTATAAACTAGGGTTTAAGTTTCTGTCACTCTAGCAACCCATCATCTACTTATTACTTCCCAGTGCCTTCCTCTAGGCCCAAATAATGGTGAAGTGCCATGTAGTCGACGTTCACATAACACCACTAGAGGAGAGACAACATACATCTCATCAAAATATCTAACGAATACCAAATTCACATGACTACTAATAGCAAGACTTCACCCATGTCCTCAGGAACAAACATAACTGCTCACAAAGCATATTCATGTTCATAATCAGAGGGGTATTAATATGCATTAAGGATTTGAACATATGATCTTCCACCAAATAAACCAACTAGCATCAACTACAAGGAGTAATCAACGCTACTAGCAACTCACAGGTACCAATATGAGGTTTTGGTACAAAGATTGGATATAAGAGATGAACTAGGGAGATGGTGCTGGTGAAGATGTTGATGGAGATTGACCCCCTCTCGATGAGAGGATCGATGATGATGACGATGGTGATGATTTCCACCTCCCAGAGGGAAGTTTCCCTGGCAGAACAGCTCCACCGGAGCCCTAGATTGGTTCCGCCAAGGTTCGGCCTCATGGCGGCGGAGTTTCGTCATGTAAGCTTTCTTATGAGTTTTTCCAGGGTAAAAGACTTCATATAGCAGAAGATGGGACCGCAGGGCTGCCAGTTGGCCCACGAGGCAGGGGGCACGCCCAGGGGGTAGGGCACGCCCCCACCCTTGTGGATGTTGGGTGCCCCCCCTCGGGAATTTCTTCCGCTGAATATTTATCATTAATTCCAAAAATGACTTTCTTGGAGTTTCAGGACTTTTGGAGCTGTGCAAAATAGGTCTCCAATATTTGCTCCTTTTCCAGCCCAGAATCCCAGCTGTCGGCATTCTCCCTCTTCATGTAAACCTTGTAAAATAAGAGAGAATAGCCATAAGTATTGTGACATAACGTGTAATAACAGCCCATAATGCAATAAATATTGATAGAAAAGCATGATGCAAAATGGATGTATCACGCAGCTCAAGGTGCACCTCATTGTGTTCTTTGAAGCTTAGGCAAGTGCGTGATCATAGCTAAGTCTCCTGAGTGAGAGGGTTGCTCTTTACTGGGAGTATGTTTTGAAACTTAGGCGAGTACGGGATCGCAGCTAAGCCACCGAGTGAGAGGATTGCTCTTCACTTGGAGTGTTTTTGAAACTTAGACGAGTACGGGATCGCAGCTAAGCCCCCGAGTGAGAGGATTGCTCTTCACTCGGAGTGTGTTTTGAAACTTAGGCGAGTACGGGATTGCAGTTAAGCCCCCGAGTGAGAGGATTCCTCTTCACTTGGAGTGTGTTTTGAAACTTAGGCGAGTACGGGATCGCAGCTAAGCCCCCAAGTGAGAGGATTGCTCTCTACTCGGAGTGTGTTTTGAAACTTAGGCAAGTACGGGATCACAGCTAAGCCCCGAG